>NC_134357.1:386134879-386434879 GCF_048569485.1 Anomaloglossus baeobatrachus
ACTCGTAACCAAGGTAATATCAGGTATCCAAGGCCGATGTTACCTTGGTTACCAGCGTATGCAGCTGTCAGAAGCCTCCTCCCAGTCTAGCTCCCTCAATCCCGATCACATGACTCCTTTGCCCGCCCCTAACATCCAGTGCAGGATCCTGCAAAATAACATATGCGTTTGCATACGTTATTTGCTGTAAAAGCAGGATCCGTACTTCCGCTAAAAAAACCTTTTCAGCGGATGTTAAAAAGACGTAGTGTGAAACCAGCCTAAAGCAAAACGAAAAGCATGAGTTGGCATAGATGTAAATTCTAAGCACACTGGCTCAAGGGTAAAAACCACCTGATGTCACTTTTCATACAGATTCTGTGCAATTTTACCCTCCGATTTGATAAAATCACATTAGTTATATGGAAAAATCTGCAGTGTCTGCGCTCCATGTAAAAACACCATTTATGGGATATTTACATAACCCAGGGAGCTACTTTTGATGACATGCTACAAAACAACCAATCACATTACAGCTTTCTGTTTATTTTTATTACAGGTTAGAAAAGAAAAGCTGCCCTCTAATTCGTTGCTACAGCAGCTGCTCTTTTTTTTTTTTAACCTCCACTGGTGGGCTGCATAACAACCAATCAGATTGCAGCTTGTTAGTTTTCTAGTGCAGAAAATAGAAACTGGATTCTTATTGGTTGCTACATATAACCCACTCATTATTTTCTTTTTACTGATACACCGCATAGCAACCAATCAGATTGCAGCTTGTTCGTTTTCTAGTGCAGAACATAGAAGCTGGATTCTTATTGGTTGCTACAAATAACCCTCTTTTTTTCTTCACTGATGCACTGCATAGCAGCCAATCAGATTGCAGCTTGTTAGTTTTCTAGTGCAGAACATAAAAGCTGGATTTTTATTGGTTGCTACAAATAACCTCTTTTTTTCTTCACTGATGCACTGCATAGCAGCCAATCAGATTGCAGCTTGTTAGTTTTCTAGTGCAGAACATAGAAGCTGGGTTCCTATTGGTTACAACAAATAACCCACTTTTTTTTATTCACTGATGCACTGTATAGCAGCAATCAGATTGCAGCTTGTTAGTTTTCTACTGCAGGTTAGAAAATAGAAGCTGGATCCTTATTGGCTATTACTAAGAAGCGCTCCACGCCTGTATTTAATGTATATGACAGTGTGCATAGACGTCCATGTATCCCCGGGGCTCGTTATCAGCAGCCGCGTATCTCCGTCTCCTTCCCTGTGCCCTCTCTCCGTCCGTGCCCCCAGTGACAGCTCGTCGCCCCCTCCCAGCAGCGGCTCTGCCCTGTATCTCCCCCTCGCCTCCAGCAGGAGGAGGGGGAGGGGAGCTCCTCTGTCATCCTGTGAGGAGGGAGAGACTTCTACACAGTGCGAGCCGGAGAGAGACACAGGAGGAAGGCTCCGGCCATTGCAGGGATTCCCGGCCCCTCCACCTAAATGAATGGCGTGGCTTTCTGCCTGGTGGGATCCCCGTCTTCCCCCGCCGCTCAGGTAAGCCGCCTGGCACGAGGGCCCCTGTGTGAGGCCGGACGGGTGGGGTGTGGGGGCAGCAGATCCCACAAGTAGATGGAGCCTGTGCTGTGTGGGGGCCTGTGTTTAGATATGGATGTGTGTATAGATATGGATGGATGTGTGTATAGATATGGATGGATGTGTGTATAGATATGGATGGATGTGTGTATAGATATGGATGGATGTGTGTATAGATATGGATGGATGTGTGTATAGATATGGATGGATGTGTGTATAGATATGGATGGATGTGTGTAAGATATGGATGGATGTGTGTATAGATATGGATGGATGTGTGTATAGATATGGATGGATGTGTGTATAGATATGGATGGATGTGTGTGTATAGATATGGATGGATGTGTGTGTATAGATATGGATGGATGTGTGTGTATAGATATGGATGGATGTGTGTGTATAGATATGGATGGATGTGTGTGTATAGATATGGATGGATGTGTGTGTATAGATATGGATGGATGTGTGTGTATAGATATGGATGGATGTGTGTGTATAGATATGGATGGATGTGTGTGTATAGATATGGATGGATGTGTGTGTATAGATATGGATGGATGTGTGTATAGATATGGATGGATGTGTGTATAGATATGGATGGATGTGTGTATATAGATATGGATGGATGTGTGTATATAGATATGGATGGATGTGTGTGTATAGATATGGATGGATGTGTGTGTATAGATATGGATGGATGTGTGTGTATAGATATGGATGGATGTGTATAGATATGGATGGATGTGTATAGATATGGATGGATGTGTGTATAGATCTGGATGGATGTGTGTATAGATCTGGATGGATGTGTGTATAGATATGGATGGATGTGTGTATAGATATGGATGGATGTGTGTATAGATATGGATGGATGTGTGTATAGATATGGATGGATGTGTGTATAGATATGGATGGATGTGTGTATAGATATGGATGTGTGTATAGATATGGATGGATGTGTGTATAGATATGGATGGATGTGTGTATAGATATGGATGGATGTGTGTATAGATATGGATGTGTGTATATAGATATGGATGGATGTGTGTATATAGATATGGATGGATGTGTGTATAGATATGGATGGATGTGTGTATAGATATGGATGGATGTGTGTATAGATATGGATGGATGTGTGTATAGATATGGATGTGTGTATATAGATATGGATGGATGTGTGTATAAGATATGGATGGATGTGTGTATAGATATGGATGGATGTGTGTATAGATATGGATGTGTGTATATAGATATGGATGGATGTGTGTATAGATATGGATGTGTGTATATAGATATGGATGGATGTGTGTATAGATATGGATGTGTGTATATAGATATGGATGGATGTGTGTATAGATATGGATGTGTGTATATAGATATGGATGGATGTGTGTATAGATATGGATGTGTGTATATAGATATGATGGATGTGTGTATAGATATGGATGTGTGTATATAGATATGGATGGATGTGTGTATAGATATGGATGTGTGTATATAGATATGGATGGATGTGTGTATAGATATGGATGTGTGTGTATAGATATGGATGGATGTGTGTATAGATATGGATGTGTGTATATAGATATGATGGATGTGTGTATATGGATGGATGTGTGTATATGGATGGATGTGTGTATAGATATGGATGTGTGTATATAGATATGGATGTGTGTATAGATATGGATGTGTGTATATAGATATGGATGGATGTGTATATAGATATGGATGTGTGTATATGGATGGATGTGTGTATAGATATGGATGGATGTGTGTATAGATATGGGATGGATGTGTGTGTATAGATATGGATGGATGTGTGTGTATAGATATGGATGGATGTGTGTGTATAGATATGGATGGATGTGTGTGTATAGATATGGATGGATGTGTGTGTATAGATATGGATGGATGTGTGTGTATAGATATGGATGGATGTGTGTATAGATGATGTATCTCACACCGCCTCCCCTCATGGCCCCATATATACAGGACAGTATATATTGGGCATAGTGCTCTGCGCCCATTCATCTAGCTATATATACATGATGGCTGCTGGGTTTATATCAGCTCCTTATCTGTAGACCCCTTCCTTTACATCCACTTTTCCAATGGTTAAAAATACCACAGTTTGTGAGACCATAACAGAATATAATAATGGCCATTGTGCCCGAGCCCTGGTGGCGCCATGGGTTTCGTACCTTCTGACACCGGCTGCGCCCCCAGTGCCTATTTTTCTTTTTTTTACTAATAATCTTTTGGTTCTGATGGATATGATGGCCGTGCTGCTTCTCCCCTTCAAATAAGGCAGAATCTGGACAAATTACGTATGGATATGACATAGGGAGGGTGGTTGCTTTATATTGATGGCTGGATATAATATCTGTATTAGTATTCAGTGACCTCTGTATGTATAGTAGCTGTGTGTCCCCATGGACATATCCCACCCCAGTCCATCAGTATTGCAGTCTATGTGAGCGGATGTCCCATAGACCTCTCAGCCCATCAGGAGATGACATATTTGCCCCCCTTCCAGCTGCACAGACTTGTTGAAAAATGAACAAGTCTGTGCAGCCATTAAGAGCTGACTGATTCTTGATAGGCTTAGGGACATTGAAGGGGATGTCCGAAATGGAAAAAGAAATTTTGGATAGCAGCCGGAAACCTGATAAAATAAACAATGCAATATTCACTCTCTCTGTCTCTTCAGTTCCAGTGCTAATGCTCCAAGGGTCCCATCAGTCTTGTTTTTCTTCCCTGTAGTGATGACGTCTCGTGTATGAGTCAGTGAGTTGTGTGCTGTACTTTTTTATTTTTTTTTTTATATATCGCCATTAATTCCACAGCACTTTACAGATATCGTCATCACTGTCCCATTGGGGCTCACAAACTAAATTCCCTATCAGTTTGAATTTGAGGAAAAAAAACGGTAAAAAAAACCCTGCAAAAACAAGACATAAAAATGCCTTTCATTTGGGTGGGATTAGAATTCAGATCTACATTGCTAACTGAGCTGCCATGTAGACATCACCACTGAGACTAGTGATTGGCTGCAGCGGTTATGTGCATGTACGACATGTCACCACTGCTGGGAGTAAACAAAGAGCTGTTGGGGACCATCTGTGCTGGAGATGCCTATTGGAAATCCAGGGAAAACTCAGTTTAACATATTTCGTTTCTTTTTTTTTTTTTAAATGTTATTTAGAAACTTGCCTTTAGCTAAACCATAAACCTCTTATACACCTATGAAGCTGTTAAAGGGACTGTCACCAAGTTTTTGCCACCTAAGTTGAGAGCAGCATAATGTAGGGGCAGAGAACTGACTCCATCGATGTGTCACTTACTGGGCTGCTTAGTGTAGTTTTGATAAAATCACTGATTAATCAGCAGTAGTTTATCATTAGAGGACTACTTGACCTGCTGCCAGGTAGTCCAGCATATTCATGAGCTTTGCAGAATTGAAATCATTGATTTCATCAAAATGACAGCAAACAGCTCAGTAAGTGACACATCACTGGAATCAGGGTCTCTGGCTCTACATTATGCTGCTTTCTGATGGGGGAGCAAAACCTGGTGAGATTCACTGTCAAGAGACCCGCAGCTCGTACGTACTCAGGCCGTGTATGTCATATATGTGAAGCCAACCATATGCTGATAAATAGTACAAATGTATGTCTAATTACTAGTGATGAGCGAGCTCTACGATGCTCGGTGCTCCGTACTTGTAACGAGCAGTTGGATTTTCGGATGGGTGCGACTCCAGCACCCGAGTATAATCTAAAGTCAATGGGGAGCTCGAGCATATTCTGCGCCCATCCGAATAGCCAACTGCTCGTTACGACCCGAGCGTGGTAGTGCTCACTCATCACTAGTAGTGATGTAATCCCCGCCATTCCAGCATCACATCCCCAGTGCTCCCCGCTTATCTACAGTTAAAGTATTGTATACGTTATTTAACCGCTGCAGCCAATCACTGGCATCAGCAGAATAACATGGAACACCCTTATTTATATAAAGGGCACACTATCCTTTGCCTGATCATCAAACTCCTCTGTGGATGCAGATATTTCCGCTACATTCCCTTTATTAAAATGCCAATCCTCTGGTGATGCCCACAGGTAGTCACTATGGTTACAGTGGGTAGAAATACTAGTGTAGTGTTTATTCTGATCTGCTGTAGACTTAAGGCCACTTTACACACAGAGATAATTCTTTGGCAGATCTGTGATTGCAGTGAAATCATGGACATATTGTTCCATTTGTACACAGCCACAAACCTGGCACTGATTGTCCACAATTTCACTGCAACCACAGATCTGCCACAGATTTATCTCTGTGTGTGACAGGGACTTTACTCCCTGTTTACACAATCATTACGTTACAGAACAGGATGAGGAAGCTGAAATAATGAACCAATATGGTCCCTAGCTATGCTAGCCACAGGTGTAGGTTTACTTGCCATTTTAGGAATACTTTTAAGTGTGTTATTTTTCAATGAACAGTAAAGGGGAGAGCGCTGGCCATCTTTATAATGTCATTACTTGGCCATAGACTGGGTCGGATGCTGTCTTACCAGACTCCCACGTAAACATCTGTTTGGTATGTAATTTACATAGAGGGAGGGGGATCAGCAGCTGCCAGATACATCTGGCACCACTTATCTAAATTGGATTGGACAGGATAAAACTCAACAGACATAAATCCAATACACAATGAATTTTCTGCATATATATATATATATATATATATATATATATATATATATATATATATATATAATTATAAATTTCATTCTTTTGTCTTCCTTTTTCACATTGTAGTAATATTTTCCCAGGATGTGACTGTGAGTAAATGTCTCCATTCATAGTGAGTGATGAGTAGACCGGTTCCACTTCCCTGTAAGTGACAGGGGCCCTGACATATAAAGATCATGATTTGATCTGCTTGCTGTAACATGCATATTCCCAGCCTCTATCATTCCTATGGTTTCTTATGCATTTTTGTGGTTTGCATTAAAGATGTCATCATTTGCTTGCAGTCTGTGGTTGTCATGGTAACCGCTCCCTCCTCTCCAGGTACAGGCGGTTGTAGCACGGTATAAGTGGAGTAGTAGCGTGCACCGCCCTCCCCCAAGTGGTTACAATAATGTGGCCTGATTTCTGGCAGACCATTGGGGCCCAGTGCAGACCGGCTTCCTGCACGCTGCCCTGTACTACAATGGTATCTCACATAATCACCGAGCCAGGAGCATTATGATGCAGCATGACAATGTGCAATGTGTACAAGATATATGTCAATCCTACAGAATAGGGTATTAATGAGAACAATTATTTTTCTTCATACAATATAGGCTTTGTGAGTCCCTTGTGCTGCGTCTGGATTTTATTCAAAGGTCGCTGGTCTGGAATGTTTCCTGAGCATTCTGCAATATTTCATGATAATGTGGCCTGTGGGTGGCACTATTTTACAGTGTAGGTTATTCCATTCGCCTTCTTTTTGGTGAGAAGTATTTTGAGCAGTCGTGTCACGTCCATGAGATAGAGATGAAGACTTGACAGTAAGAAGGGTGTAGTTGTAAGTGTTTTTCTGGATGAGCCATAGCCGCACTTGTTGAAGACGTGATTTGCCTCAACACATGAAGGCTTGGGACTTTTCTACAAGATTCCTCTAGAGCAATAGCCTGAGGCGTGCTGGGAGTTGTGGTTCCACAGCAGCTTGGGTCACTTATCCAGACTTTAGCAGATACAGTATATCTTGTTTTACAGATTTTCTGTGCAACAAGCTGCGATATCATACATGGATGAGATAAAAACAAACAAAAAGAAACAAGTGTGTTTCTCCTAAAATAAGACCGACTCTTTTATATTATTTTTTTTGCTCTGAAAGATGGGCTTGGTCTTATTTTCAGGGGATGTCTTGTTTACTTTTTTTTCCCCATGAATAGCAATCCACATTTATTCTTAAACAAAAAAAATTAATCTAAATTTATTCATATATAGTTGTATCATATTCTGGAACATCAACATAACTCTCTAAACCTTGTGTGTAAGATGTCTATCGGAGGAGGGATAGATAAGAGAGAAATAGATATCTATCTCTTATCTATTCATCTATCCACACACACGCACGCTGCAGATCAATACCAGCATGTCTCCTCTTCAGCTTGCCATTAAGAAACCTTTGGTAATATGATGTGATGTCACAAAGGTCATTAAGCAGTCTTACCATCAGGATATAAACGCTAGGGCCCCTAGAAGAATGGGGGGGCCCTGTGAAATGTCCCAGTTTGCTCTCCCTAAGGCTATGTGCCCACGCTTCAGAAAATGCGCGGATTTTGCCGCGGATTTCCCGAAAATCTGCAGCTCAGGCACTTCCCAGCCATTTCTATGGCATTTTGGAAATGCTGTGCCCACGCTGCGGATTTTTCCGCAGCGGATTTCGTGCGGATTTTGATCCGGAAAAATCTGCAACATGTCAATTATTCTTGCGGATTTTCATCCGGATTTTGGCTTTAAAATTGGGAAGAAAAAAAAAAAATCCGCACCAAAATCCGCGGCAAATCCGCACCTTTTCAAAGGTGCAGATTTTGCGGGAAAGCTGCGGATTTTGATGCAGAAAAATCCGCAGCTACATAGCCTTATGCCAGTCCTGCATACCAGCCTGTCTCTTGTTCATATTTTTTTTTAGACTCCCGCAATTGAGACCTTTGGTCACGTGACTGGGAAGTTATCAAAGGTCCTTTTAAACCATCTAAGGCTATGTGCGCACGTTGCGTCGTGTCCCTGCAGAAATGGTGGGGGCTGCATCCAGAGCGCAGGAAATCGGCTTTTTCACTGCATTCATTATGCAGTGTAAATGCAGCGATTTGAACAGCACATGTGCGCGTCAAATCGCTGCAGAAACACTGCGTAATGAATGCAGTTAAAAAGCCGATTTCCTGCGCTCTGGATGCAGCCCCCACCATAGACAGAGCGGTACCTGCATCCAAAGTGCATGGAATAAGTGACATGTTGCTTTTTAGAACGCAGCGTTTTGGCAGCATGTTTTCTAAAACGCAACGTGGGCATGGATTGTGCACAATCTTCATAGATTGCAGGGGACGCAAGATGCATGCAGTTACGCTGCAGTGCAATACGCAACGTGCGCACACAGCCTTAACCTCGGAAAACAAATGATGGGGACCCTAAAAGAGTGGAGGCCCTAAGAAATTGTGCAGCTTCACTCCCTCCTACTTCCTACTACCGGCCCTGACTGTGACTAGGGCTTTTAATGGGAGGAGTAGAGCTTATGTTTCAAGCATAGTCCAAAAATCCTGTAAAATCATGCTAGAGCTTATTTTAGTGGTAGTTCTTATTTTCGGGGGAAACACGGTACCTGGCTCCTGTCATCGCTCACTCTAATACTATGGCGGAACAACCTCAGTGATACTCCGTCACCATGACTACCACCGTGCCAATGACTTTTATCTATCCTGTAGGAAAAAGCTATATTCACCCCTGATGAGGCAATACATTCTACCTTTATATACTGACACTTAAGAATCAATCCAATGCTTCTGTAGGAGAATACCTCAAGATGATGGCTTCTGATGAAACATACAGTGTTTTTATTTCTGTGTCTCCAGGAGGAAGCGTAGATATATATATACAGTTGCCTTGCCTCATATATGTATATGGTTGCCATATTACTACTCTGTATTATGTTAATATGCTTATGCACATGACTTTGTGCATTTCTGCCATGCCCTACTGCCCATTGGTGTATTAGACGAAGAAATGGTCGGGCATGTGGCATTTGAACATGTTTAGTCCTTTGATTCTCAGGGGCTATACGCTGTCACAGAGTTATCGGCTTGCCCCCTCTTCCTGTAGAGAACACTGACGAGCAGATCTGTATGAGGATAGGGCAATCTAATATCTATAATGTTCTACCAGCCTTTATAGTTATGTCACCTTCACCTTAACAAAAAATATTCATGAAAGTTTGAGGTTACATCAAAGGGGGAGGGGGGGAAATCGGAGAGTCTTACTGTAGTTAAAATTCCTTGTAGCCCATAGCAACCAGAACTGCATCATAAGTGGACATGTGGTTTCTATTAGGAACAAGCCCAAATTTTGTCAGTTCTGATTCAGATTAATCAATGGAACCAATGTGACAAGCTATAATTACTATAGCTCATGTTATGAGCACAGATGACTACAGATGGGGAGAAAGAATCAAAGAACTCCATTGTGCACAAACCCTAAAATCTAGTATGACATGGTGATCAAAGCTTGTACCTAGCTGTCAGAGATTGGGATTACAATATTGTGTATGTGGCAGAGCTTTATGCTGTGTTATTGTTTGTGCCCGCTGCTGAGTGCAGTACCATTCTGCCTGTGTGGCACTATACCCATGTGCTAACATTCCCATGCAGTGCACTCTATATTTGGCGGTGCTTGTGTGGCTCTGAATTACCATAGTGTTCTGCAATGCTAGGCAGGGCTGACATAGGAATCCTAATAGAGCTGGGGAGAATTGTAAAGCCATTCTTTAACACTATGACTACTAAGGCTATGTGTCCACGGTAGAATGTACCTGCGGATTTTTTTGCATGAAAATCCGCGACTTTTGCGGCAAATCCGCACCTTCTTTTTGCTGCGGATTTACCGCGAATTTGCCGCGGATTTTGATGCGGATTTTTTTTTTTTCCCCATTCTATACCCAAAATCCGCACCAAAATCCGCAACAATAATTGACATGCTGCAGATTTTTCCGGATCAAAATCCGCGGCAAATCCGCCGCGGAAAAATCCGCAGCATGGACACAGCATTTCCAAAATGCCATTGAAATGGCTTGGAAGTGCCGCTGCTGCAGATTTTCAGAAAATCCGCGCAAAATCCGCAGCGTGGGCACATAGCCTAATAGGCTATGTGCGCACTTTGCGTCGTTGTAGTTGCAGTTCTAAACGCATCCTCTGGCAGAAATTGCTTTTGACCATCAAAACGCTATAAATACGCTTGCATATTTACCGCGTTTTACCCACATTTTTAGCGTATTTTACATGCTTTTCCATTGCTTAAAGTCAGATGCGTTTTGATTACAAAGACACTACTAAATAAAGTTGTAACATACAAACACTATGAAAAAAGGAAAAAAAATGAAAACAAATATAATTATTTAAATCATAATGAAAATAGTTATATTTACTTATAGCGGATTTTATACTATTTATGGCTAAAATAACAAATTCATATTTTTCAATAATTTAATTGTCGGACTGTGTGTGTGTGTAAAGGGACATATCATTCCATTATTTTTATGTCATAAACGCATGTTTTCTGCAGGTAAAACGCTGGAATTTTGATGTTTGTTGCTTTTTGCAACTTCTAATTGACTTCAATGTTAGCAAAACGCAGCCCAAATTTCAAAAACAATTGACATGTTGCTTCTTTGAATGCAGCATTTTTGCCCAAAATTATGCAAATTAAACGCAGTGTTTTGAACTGCCAAGTGCGCACACGAAATCCCCATTTCCCATAGACTTTGCTGGAAAATCAAAACGCATGCCTTTTGGCATGAGAACGCTGCGGAAATGCAGGTAAAAATGCAAAGTGTGGACACAGCCATAGAGCATATTCTGAAATTTGGGTCCTTAGTGCTGAACTTGGTGTTTGATACTGACAAGTGATGCCCAATGAGGTCATGTAGATCTCATAGATGACCCTTAATGTCTACCTGATTAAGTTGAGACAGTTGATCCTGATGAGCTGCTTCCCAAATTTGCTTTGGTAGTAAAACCATAATAGTATAAAGGGGGGGGGGTCTCCAGTTCAGGACCCCAGGGCTACTTACAGGGTGGCTCATGCTCTGGTGTGCTCCTATTTTTCGGTCAGCCAGAGTTTGCTGTTATGTAATTTGAAGTCTTCTGCATATTATTTTTGGAAAATTCCAATTAGTCAGAACAGGTCCTGATGAAATAATGTTGAGTAATTGGTATTCATGGAAGCCTCTAATTTCTTTTTTGAAGAATGATCTAATGAGAATGCGCCATTGTAGCAACGTTATTCCAGCAGTCTGTGTCCTGTACTGTATGGCTCTGAGCAAAGAATGTGCCCCAGCCGGCTTTCTTAGGGTTATAGTGTCAGACTTGCATTTTTCTGGAGTCCTTTTCAAAAATGACATGTGTGTCTCAGAAATGACATGCCCTCTCTGAAAGACTGTGTTTATTGGGTGTGAGGTTCGCTGGAGTGGAGGAGGGGTTGCAGCTTTCAGCGAGTGTGAAATTGACAGCTACGTGCAGGTAGACAGCTGAAGGCTTGGACCCCAGAAAACACAATCCCACATTGGTAGCATCAGGCATCATCATCATTTCTGATATGCAACGAGCCATGTAGTTATTAAATGTTTTTTTTTTGTTTTTTTTTTGTACCCTATACTGATCACTCTTTCTATATTTATTGATTTATCAGCTCCATTATTTATTTATTTATTTATATATATATATATATATATATATATATATATATATATATTATATTGATATTGATATTGATATTGATATTGCTCCTTATCTCATAGGAGCAGAGCTCCAGCAATGTATCACTTACTGGGCTTCTTGCCACAGTTTTGAAAATGAAATAAATTAAAAATCACTTATCGGAGATCTACCAGTTTTCTGATTGCTGTGCTCTGCATTAACCCAGCCAGTCCCCTAATGGGCATCTCACTGTGTGCACTGTGCATAGGCAGAAAGCTGCAAATCAGTTTTTGGAGTGGGGTTATACAGAGGTAATCAGGGTTACTAGTTTTCTAATGATGATCTCTCTCCTGCTGATAAATTGGTGATTTTACCTAAACTACAGCAAGCAGCCCAGTAAGTAACACATTGCTGGAATGGAGGTACCTGTTTATATTATGCTGCCCTCAGTTTTGGTGGCAAAATCCTGGTGACCGATTCTTAAGGAAACTTGTCACCTGCTTTCTGCTGGCCAAATCCCAGGTGGCTCAAATTTGAACCTGGCTGCACGATAGCATTCAGGTATAAATTTCTCTATAGTGCCCTGACAATTCAGAGATAATATTCATTAAAGATCTTCTGAATGCTACTGTAGGTGATTGACAAGTCCTTCCCATAGCAAGACACCCTTCAATCACCTCTAGCAGTGCTAGAAGAAGCTGGCCGGGGGCAGAGTTGGACTAGTCTGGTCTCTGGCAATTGTTACCAGCTGGATCCCTAAAGCACCACTTCATCGTTTTTTTAATTTTGTTTTTTTACCACTAGTGTGGTCCTTTAAACCGTTGTCGCACCAGTGTATGGCATCCGCTGTGAGAGCATTGGATGTGATATGCTAATGACCCTTGGCTTTGGCGCTGCTGCGAGCGTGAGCCGAGTGTCATGCAACAGTGATACGATCTTCTGATCGGATCTCAGATGCAGAGGAGAGGAAGGGATTAACCTCTAAGGGGTGCTTCACACACAGCGAGCTCGCTGCCGAGATCGCTGCTGAGTCACGCTTTTTGTGACGCAGCAGTGACCTCATTAGCGATCTCGCTGTGTGTGACACTGAGCAGTGATCTGGCCCCTGCTGCGAGATCGCTGCTCGTTACACACAGCCCTGGTTTGTTTTCTTCAAAGCCGCTCTCCCGCTGTGACACACAGATCGCTGTGTGTGACAGCGAGAGAGCGACAAATGAAGCGAGCAGGGAGCAGGAGCCGGCGTCTGACAGCTGAGGTAAGCTTGTAACCAAGATAAACATCGGGTAACCAAGGTGGTTACCCGATATTTACCTTAGTTACCAGCCTCCGCAGCTCTCACGCTGCCTGTGCTGCCGGCCCCGGCTCTCTGCACATGTAGCTGCTGTACACATCGGGTTAATTAACCCGATGTGTACAGCAGCTAGGAGAGCAAGGAGCCAGCGCTCAGTGTGCGCGGCTCCCTGCTCTCTGCACACAGCGCTGGTAACTAATGTAAACATCGGGTAACCATACCCGATGTTTACCTTAGTTACCAGTCTCCGCAGCTTCCAGTCGGCGGCTCCGTGCAAGCGCAGCGTCGCTTGCACGTCGCTGCTGGCTGGGGGCTGTTCAGTGGTCGCTGGTGAGATCTGCCTGTTTGACAGCTCACCAGCGACCATGTAGCGATGCAGCAGCGATCCTGACCAGGTCAGATCGCTGGTCGGATCGCTGCTGCATCGCTAAGTGTGAAGGTACCCTAAATCTCCTCCATTGTCAGCCTTTGCATATATCACACTGCACTCAGATGACATCCAAGTGCGGTCCGATGTTTCACTTGCACCCACAGACTTGTGTGAGTGAGCTGAGACTCGCAGCTTGCAGCAATTTATTTTTTTTGTTTTTTTTAATTAGTTTTTTTCCCCTCAGTGCGATTAGGGCTAAGGAAAAACTCACAGATCTGAGCTGCCTGATTGGTTAACATTAGGCCGAGTGAAATTCGAGATTTTCTCGCACTGCACTAGTGCGAATCATAAGCCAGTGTGGTGCTGGCCTAAATCTAAGTCCCCTGCTCCTGGTCTGATACTCACCCTCCGACATCTTCACTAGTCCTGTGACCTCGTTACTCACTGGAGTGGTGGCAATAGAAGGTGAAGATGCAGAGGGTGAGTATCTGACAGGGGGCAGGGGATTTCGATTTAAAGCTCCGCTCCACCAAATTGGTGCTTTAAAGTATATAATCTCTGAAACACAGGAGCATTTTAGAGAAGTATATATCTGGCGGCATTAGTGCAGCTGGGCTCTGATTCATGCTCCCCACAATTTAGGCAGCATTAATCTGGTGATAAGTTAACTATAAAGTGTAATTGCATTTTAACACATCTTTTGTCATGTGGTAGAGACATGTCAGAAGGTTTGATAGATTGGGGTCTGGTTGCTGAGACACCAATTGCTAAAACAAAGCTCTTAATTTAGTTCTGCACAGACTGAGGGCTGGAGTACAGACTTTCCACTGGGCCTGGCCTCCGTGTCAGAAGAGAGCAGCGCCAGGCTTCTGCTGTTCTAGTGATTGGTGAGAGTCTCGGCACCTGGGCCTCCACCATCTCTGCCCTGCCAAAAGATTTGTGACGGTGTATTTCCACTTTATGGATTGCTATAATTGTAGAAGGCATTACCACTTCATACAGTTATGACATAACCACAAAATATGGATTCCATGTCCAGCAAATGACGTTGTCCAGTGGTGGCTGCATATAGCGGTAGAAAGCGATGAAGTGGAGGTGGCATTATGTTGAAGTCTATGGGAGTTGGAGAAACAGCAGGTGTAGGGCTATGTTCACATCAGCATTGTAGCTTCTGTGCAAATCCTGGACCCTGTTGGATCTGTCGTATAGTGACTTATGTTGGGTCTAGCAGGGTCTTGTTACTTTTCCCATAATCATGACAGTAACAATAAGGGCTGATCCTTTGGATTCTGTATAAAAATGTAAAATTGGTACAGTACTTAGCAGTCAGCCTAGTAGTGGGGGTATTAGTGCTGGGAGGTCGTGTATACAGAAGGGTATTTGCTTCATTTACTTAACATTTCACAAATACGCTAAACAAAAATATGAACACAACACCTTTTTGTTTTTACTTCCATTTTTTATGAATTTTGACTCCAAGATCTAAGGCTGCTTTCACACCTCCGGTTTCTGAAATGCGGCACAATCCGGCACTTTGCAGGAAAATCGCAACCGGTTTATTTTTGCTGCCGGTTGCGATTTTCCTGCATAGACTTTAATTAGTGCCGCATTGTGCCGCATGGCCTTGCGTTCCGTCCGTTTTTTGCTGCATGCGGCATATTTAGCCGATGCGGCGGCCGGATGGAACGTTGCCTGGCACGTTTTTTCGTGCGGCAAAAAAAAAACGCATCGCGCCGCATTCGGCCGATGCGGCGCATTTTTCAATGCATGCCTATGGCGGCCGGATGCGGCGCGATGCGGCAATAACCGCATCCGGCCGCCGCATGCGTTTTTTGCCACTGCGCATGCTTAGTAGCATGCCGCAAGCGGCAAAAAACGGACTGGCCGCAAAGGAAAAACTTATGCAAAGGATGCGGTGTGTTCACCGCATCCGTTGCATAGCTTGCACAGCCGGATTGAGCCGCAGAGCTCAAGCCGGATGTGTGAAAGCAGCCTAAGGTTGCGTGCCCACGATCAGGGTTCATTGTTTTGGGCGCAGCATGTTTAAGCTCCCTCCATAGCTCTGCGATGTACAGGAAAAGCACAGTGGATGGGATTTCTAGAAATACTATGCCCACTGTGCGTGTGCTGTCTGCAGTGGTATGCGGCACTACCGCCCCCATCATCATCGCGCACACGCAGGCACTACCGCCCCCATCATCATCGCGCACACGCAGGCACTACTGCCCCCATCATCATCGCGCACATGCAGGCACTACCGCCCCCATCATCATCGCGCACACGCAGGCACTACCGCCCCCATCATCATCATCGCACACACGCAGGCAGTACCGCCCCCATCATCGTCATTGCACACACGCAGGCTCTACTGCCCCCATCATCGTCATTGCACACACGCAGGCACTACCACCCCCATCATCATAATCATCATCATCATCATCATCATCATCATCATCATCACCACACACGAAGGCACTACCTGAGTGACGTCACCGCTGACAGCGTGACTCACTTAAGTTGCTCACGCCACACATCGGGCTTAAACCGTATATAATATAAATTAATTATATTCTTACAATAATAATATCCGGTGTGTGGGGAGTGACAAGACCGTAAGGATCATTCAAAAAGACTAAACAACCAACAAAAAAAAAAAAAAAAAGGGGAGACCAAACAAAGATGTATAATAACAAACTTTATTAATATAAAATTGAATCAATTAGGACACCAGCTATTGACTGGAGTAAAATAGGATGTCGCAACCTAAGCCAATTTATGCACAGAGAATAATACGTGGAATCATAACGAAATAAATACTTAAATTATAATTTCATAAAACTGTGCTGCATAAAATAATTATGGCGCATACATGATGGTCAGAAAAATATATATGTACATGTATATAAAGTAAAGTGCTTCTCAATGCAGAATGTCATGTATTGCACAATGTGTGACCAATAGAAAACCATTATGCCTCCATAGAGGAAAAAGGAGTGATATAAAGTGTCATGTGCAATAAGAGGTTAAATAACCATCAGTGATTGTATTACTATCCTTATATCAAATGCACATAAACACCTGATCACAAGCCAGTGATCAGTGCTAACACCGTCTGGGTGCTGGCGCTTTCAGTATAAGATGTAAAGAAGTACATTTACCTGATTATTGCGATGGCACCAGACACCGGGCTGTGGATTGTGACGCCTTCAATGGCTGGTGTCCTATATCATTGAATCTTATATTAATAAAGTTTATTATTATAGATCTCCCCCCCCCTTTTTTAGTTGTTCAGCTTCCGATGTAGCAGAGCTGAAAGCGTCCAGGGTCCTCGTGTGGACTACGTCGGACCTGGAGGGGTATTTGGTGATTAACAAAGTGGTGAAAAAGGGTGGGATTTTTTTTTTTTTTTTGTCTTTTATTTAAAAAAAAAAAAGGATTTTTCAGTGTTTGTGTTTATTTATTTTCACTACAGTTTAGTGATGGGCGTCTCATAGATGCTTGCCATCACTAAGCTAGGACGTAGTGGTAGCTATGGGCTGCCATTAACTTCTTATTACCCCGATTGTCACTGCATCAGGGCAATCGGGATGAGCGGGATAGAGTCCCGGGACCGTCGCATCTAATTTTAGGCTGGGGGGATCCCCATAACATGGGGCTCCCCATCCTGAGAATACCAGCCTTCAGCCGTGTGGCTTTACCTTGGCTGGTATCAAAATTGGGTGGGGGGACCGCACGCCGTTTTTTTTTTTTTTTTTAAATGTATTTGTTACTGCAAGATTTAGACCCGCCCACCCGCAGCTGTGATTGTTTGCAATGAGACAGCTGTCACTCAGCGTGGGTGCACGCTCCCTCAAAACTTGTGACATTGTGCTATGTGATAAAACTGCACATTTTAGAGTGGCCTTTTATTGTGGCCAGCCAAAGGCACACCTGTGCAATAATCATGCTGTCTAAAGAGCATCTTGATATGGCACACCTGTGAGGTGGATGGATTATCTCTGTAAGGGTACTTTCACACTTGCGTTATTTCCTTCCGTTACAATCCGCCCTTTTGGGAAACAGCGGAATCCGTTAACGGATTCCGCTGTTTCCCATAGACTTGTATGGTTGACGGATTGTACCAAAAGGAGCTGCGTTGCTTCCGCTGGGCGACGCTCCGTTGCTTCCGCCCAGCGGGAGGAACGCAGCATGTAACGTTATTTTGAGCAGCGGAATCCTCTGGATTTCACTGCGCATGCTCTTTTTTTTTTTTTTTTTTAAATCAAACTTTATTTTGGCTCGCGGTGGCCGAACGTTCAGCTGAGCGCCCGGCCGTAGGCAAGCGACAGCGCTCAGCTGAATGACCGGCCACCAGCATGCCCGGCCGCCGGCAAGTCACAGCGCTCAGCTGAGCGCCCGCCCGCCGGCATGCCCGGGCGCCGGCAAGTGACAGCGATCAGCTGATCACCCGGCGGCCGGCTGCAGGGAGCGATCAGCTGATCACCCGGCGGCCGGGAGCGATCAGCTGATCACCCGGCAGCCGGCTGCAGGGAGCGATCAGCTGATCACCCGGCGGCCGGCTGCAGGGAGCGATCAGCTGATCAGCCGGGAGCGATCAGCTGATCACCCGGCGGGCGGGAGCGATCAGCTGATCACCCGGCGGCCGGCTACTGGGAGCAATCAGCTGATCACCCAGCGGCCGGCTGCAGGGAACGATCAGCTGATCGTTCACTATAGTCTGCCGCTGGTAAAACCGGGAAAAAAAAAAAAAAAAAAAATCAAAACGAATTGCGTTGTTTTGCAGCATCCGTTGCATCCGTTGTGTCACTATATGCAACACATCCGTTGCATCCGTTACACAACGCAATGCAACGGATACCGTTCAACGCAAGTGTGAAAGTAGCCTAAGGGAGAAGCGAGCAATAACACAGAACAAATTTGTGAACAATATTTGAGTGAAAAATGCCTTTTATGTACATAGAAAAAGCCCCAGATCTTTGAGATCGCTTATGAAAAATGGCAGCAAAAACTAAAGTGTTGGGTTTATATTTTGTTCAGTGTAGTTACTTAGAATGGGAGTTGATATGAAAAGCTCCGAGTTTCTGTTGTTCCTGCGACTTCTTCCTGATAATATTTATAAACCCAGGCTAATCCCCATGTGGCAGCCAGCGCCAGGCATGTGTACATGTATATACATGCAAGTATGCCGAGGAGGAATGTCATCTGCACACCACGGCTCTCAGACATGTCCTTACTGAGCGGGGGACGTGCAGTATACAGCCCTGTGCTATTGTATATTGTTCTAAGACTTCATACCCTCCGATGACAATCGTGTGCCCTGCGGCATACTAAAAGTATCCATCATAACGAATATGGCCTCTGGTATTTGGTGCTTTTCCTTTAATTGTGAGTGATATTATGTGTTTGGCTACATGGGTGATAGTGCTGTTCTGCAGCGTTCCTGCCAGGAGTATTCCAGCTTCAGCATAGTCTTGGGCTGGCAGAGTGACAACTGCTGCACTGCGCCAGCACTATGTCCATATTGGTTGTCACTCCTGTTTCCTTACTTGGCTCTTTAGAGTAATGTTTCTGATCACTGAATTGATTACTAGTGCCATAGGCTAAATATACAGACCCATCTGCAGCAAACAATTGACATGCTGCGGTATGGAAAGCCGTACGTCAAGTCAGTGTCTGCTGCGGAACAAACAAGCACAGTCGGCACGGGATTTCTAGAAATCCCATCCACTGTGCTTATACTGTACAACACAGCAGGGGCTTAATGTTTCCCTCCAATAGGAAAGTGTTGGAATAATTGGATCGGCCATAAAAATCTGATTCCCTCAAAGGAGATAACCCAAAGCTGCTCTGTATGGAGGGTAGATGATAGGAGCTGGCACCAGTCTGTGTATAGTGGACGTGCCAGATATCAGATCATTTCGGAGATTTTAGCACTCCGTGTTTTAGATTCTTTCCAGCCCTGTACAACAATCTATTTGCATGACTATATATTTACCTCTGATGCCGTCTGCTTCTTCATTTCTTGCTTCTCTTTATTTTTATATAGTATGTGTGAATGAATTGCAACATTGTGAGCTTTACCCAAGGAAATTAATTCATTTAAATGACGTTTAGGCTACTTTCACACTTGCGTTGAACGGCATCCGTTGCATTGCGTTGTGTGACGGATGCAACGGATCGTACAAAACAACGGAAAGCTTTTTTTTTTTTTTTTTTTTTTTCTTCTTTACAGTTTTACCGGCAGCAGACTATTGTGAACGATCAGCTGATCGCTCTCACTAGCCGGCTGCCGGGCGCTCAGCTGATCGCTCTCACTAGCCGGCTGCCGGGCGCTCAGCTGATCGCTCTCACTAGCCGGCTGCCGGGCGCTCAGCTGATCGCTCTCACTAGCCGGCTGCCGGGCGCTCAGCTGATCGCTCTCACTAGCCGGCTGCCGGGCGCTCAGCTGATCGCTCTCACTAGCTGGCTGCCGGGCGTTCAGCTGATCGCTCTCACTAGCTGGCTGCCGGGCGTTCAGCTGATCGCTCTCACTAGCTGGCTGCCGGGCGCTCAGCTGATCGCTCTCACTAGCTGGCTGCCGGGCGCTCAGCTGATCGCTCTCACTAGCCGGCGGCCGGGCGCTCAGCTGAGCGCTCTCACTAGCCGGCGGCCGGGCGCTCAGCTGAGCGCTCTCACATGCCGGCGGCCGGGCGCTCAGCTGAACGTTCGGCCACCAAGAAACAAAATAAAGTTTCTGTGATTTAAAAAAAAAAAAAAGCATGCACAGTGGAAAATAAGGGTTTCCGCTGCTCAAAAAAAGGTTACATGCTGCGTTCCTTCCGCCCGGCGCAGGGTCAAAATAACGACGCTGTGACGTCAAGTGGATGCAACGCTGACACTTGCGTTAGTGCGTTGTCCATACAAGTGTATGGAGAATAGCGCAGTGCGTTAACGGACTGCGCTATTCTCCATAGTGACGGACTGCGCTTTTTTTTTTCTTTTAACGTATTTTTTTTTTTTCGGATCTTGTACATAGAAAAACCATGTAATCATAAAGCAACAGTGACATCATTATATGCTACGGTACTTTGTAGTATAAGATAGCCCATAATGAGCAGTGAGAAAGAAGATGCTATAGAAAGGGAAGAAGGAAGAATTGGGAGAAGAGAGGAGGTTGGTGGTCTGGTTTAGCTGCTTTTCTAATGAATTAATTAATTCTACCACAGAGAATACAGAGCAATGTCTCCTCAGTGTTCATACCTCCACAATATGGCGATTTCTGCCTCCTGAGGAGGAGCGGACTGTTATCTCTTTTCCTGACCCGACACAACATCCCTAAGCCCCAGATTGTCATTGTCTGTGAATAGGGCTGAGCGGATCCGAACTGTAAAAGTCCAGGTCCGCGCGGTTTCAAAGAAATCCGGGTGCACGATCCGGATCTGGCACTGAGGAAAATAATTGAAAAATAAAGAAAAACAGAAATAAAACAGCGTTTCATACTTAAGGCGTTCTCACACATCCGGCTTTTTTGTATACAGTTCAGTGGCAGCGCTGTAACTTCTGGGTCACATGACCGGAGCTTGCTGCGCTGCCACTGTACTGTATGCACTGTACTGGTGTGCGCTGGAACCGGCAAATTGCCGAAAAGCCAAATGTGTGAGAGCGCCCTTATCGAGACTCGGTGTCATGGCGGCACACTGCTTCTGGGTCACGCATTCACTTCCTGTACTGTGCATCATATACACACAGCTTTCCGTGATTTCTCCACCCACTGGCCGTCCTCTCGTCTGTGATTGGTTGCAGGCGGACGCGCCCCCAGCCTGTGAGTGTCTGTCTGCAGTCATTATTCATCGCAGCTGTCATTGTCTGCACAGCCAGCGGTCGTGCTTATGGCTGCTCGCTGTGTTATGTAGCAGAGCTGAAGTGGCGTGGGACGTCGTGTGGATTATGCCTGACCTGCAGGGCTGTGTTGGAAGTTAATAAAGAGGTGAAGGAGGGTGTGTGTTTTGCACTTTATTCCAAATAAAGGATTTTTCTGTGTTTGTGTTTATTTACTGTCTCGTACAGGTTAGTGTGATGCAGGTATCTCATAGACGCCTGTGTTATCACTAACTTAGGGTTTAGTAGCAGCTGTGCGCTGCTATTAACCCCCTATTACCACCGCACTAGGGCAATCGAGAAGAGCCGGTATTGTACGGGGATTGTCACATCTAATAGATGCGAGAATACCAGCCCCCAGCCGGCATTATCATGGCTGGGTAACAAAACTAAATGGGGACCGCACATCATTTTTTAAAATTATTTAAATGATGATAAAAAAAAAAGCCGTATCACCGACACAGCCGCACACACTTCTGACAGGAGAGCGTGCATGTGTTTCTAGGTACATGCGTGCTTATGTTCAGAGAGTGGCAGGCTGTGCCGGCTAATATCATGTCAGACTTGTACGAGTCTGACAGCGCATCACCGGCACAGCCGCACACTTATGACATGAACTTGTATGTGTTTCTGAAACACATGCACTTTCACCATACTGACCGGCAGACACTTGCACTGCTTTTCCTGCCCACCGGCTGTCCTGCCGCCGGTGATTGATTGCAGTCAGCTGCCACGCTGCCACCAATTACACGCGCCGGTGGGCGCGCAAAACAATGAATATTGAATTGTCTGCTCCAGAAGGCAAAAGCATGACCTGGAAGGAGTTTGCGGCCATAACAGCACCTCAGGTGAATATACCGTTTGCGCTCCTACCCCCGTATCCCTTCCACAAACGTTTTTAATCTCCGGATTCTGGTCCCCATAGACTTATATGGGCACCGGAACCCAGAGCGGATCCAGATTTTTTTTGTTCAATCCAGCAGGGATCCGCCGGTCCCGGATTTTGGCGGATTCGATCAACCCTATCTAATGCACAAGTAGTGAGGTCTTTTCTATTGTTTGAATTGTGTAGCGTGTTGCAGTCTCTCAAATGGTTAATTAGATAGTCTAGAACCTCCTGCTTACGGCCCCCATACACCGCAGAAAAATGGGCCAACGAGCGGTTGTTCACTGGTGGAAAAATAAATCCCCACCTCAGATCACTTTAGGCATGTAGAACTTTTTCTATCGATGGAACAGACATTTCTTATTATTGATAGAAAAAAATCCAACTCTTCCGACCAGTGTTTGAACATTAGGAAGCGTTTGTTGGTCAGTCATCGGTCACAATGAACATTTCACCAAAACGGCAAACAATTGTACTTTATGCTTGAAATGTTATGGCCATTTTGGATGTGTTTTTTATTTTGTGTATAGGTACCATTAGAGAGGTTTTTCTACTTCCAGGAAAGTGGATCACAAACGCTCTAAAATAACCTAGCAGGTTCTCGCCCTGGCGGTGTTGCACTGGCTGAGCAGAGCTTCTAAGCCAAGTGATTGGCTACAGACGTGATTTACGCATGTGATGTCAACGGTAGAGCCAAAACACTGAGACCAGAGCAGCATTAGGGAGCCAGCGCTGGAACCGGGGAGGGCGAGTACCTGCTCTTTGTTGTGCTAGGTATCTTAAAGTGTTTGGGGTAAACTTTCCTAGAAGTGGAAAATTCCTTTAAGCCACATATTAAAGATTTCCATCAGCTATTTTCAGTTTGATTTTCATTCATGATTGGCCTATGAAGGTGGCCAATTGTCTACTCTTCGATTAATCGACTACAAATTGAATTTCCGCACAAAGACTTTTCAATGACCGCACCAGTCAAACAAAGAATATGTCCAACACATTAGATCAACTTTTTAACATGTTGCTCCAATCTTCTGTAGTCCTGCTCTAGAACCCCACTCTGTTACGTCCCTATGCCCCCCCCATTGGTGACAGTGAAACATTTTATCCTCTCTACTCAATTTCACTGATTTCTGGATGTGATTTCGTTTTCATGACTACACACCCTGATCTATATTGACCTCTTGAAGAGAAAGCATTTCACTAGTTCTGGCTTCAATATACATATATGAAATTTGTGTTCGTGGACACAGTTGTGCCAGATGTGTTGGTCTTTTTTCTGGGTCCGAATTCCTTCAACATAAGGATTGTCTCCTTCTAATGAAACTTGAAAGTTGGCATAAGCTAACACTTGAACATTCTCCTTGCTAAGTAGCTGAAAACACTGATAAGGGACGTACAGAGTAAAAGCCCCAATACACATTATACTAAGGCTACATTCACACGACCGTTCCGTTTTTGCAGTCCGTAAAAAAACGGTCCTGTTTTTCCACGGATGCATCCGTGTGACATTCCTATCCGTTCCGTATATGGGCCGTGTGCCTTCTGGGTTTTTTTTGCGGACCGCAAATAAGATGGAAGCAGCTAGAAGGATAGAGAGAGAGGGATGGATAGATAGATGAGAAAGACATACATAATATTCCACTCCCTAGCATTTTGTAATCTTGCACCCTTTAGTGCCTTTCATGTGGCACTAAAGGGTGTTTAGCCTTGTATTTAGCCATTGAATAATTAAAAAAAAAAAAAATACATGGGGTCCCCCCTATTAATTTTTTTTTTTTTTTTTTTGTAACCAGTTAGGGTAAAGCAGACGGCTGCAGACCACAGCTGGCAGCTTCACCTTCCCTGGTAATCCAAAACAGAGAGCACCCCACATTGTTATTTTAAATAAATTTAAAATAAAAAACGGGGGTCCCTCCAAATTAGATCACCAGCCAAGGTAAAGCGGACAGCTGTGGTCCGGTATTCTCAGACTAGGGAGGTTGACAGTTATTGGACCCTCCCCAGTCTAAAAATAGCAGGCCGTAGCTGCCGCAGAAGTGGCGCATCCATTAGATGCGCCAATCCTCGTGCTTCGCCCAGCTCATTCCGTTGCCCTGGTGCGGTGGCAAACTGGTTAATATATGGGGTTGATACCAGCTGTGTAATGTCACCTGGCATCCAACCCTGGGGTTAGTGATGTCAAGGTATTTATCAGATACCTGACATCACTAACCCAGTCAGTAATGAAAAAAAATAATACACAAAAACAAATTTTTATTTGAAAAAACACTCCCCAAAACCTTCCCTCTTTCACCAATTTATTGAAAAGAAAAAACAAATCCAGGTCTGGCGTAATCCAATAACTGGGTCCCACGACGATCCATACCATACTCTCTGTCCCAGTCAATGAAGAACAGAATGTTCCCCATTGGCTGGGAGAGCCTTTGCAGGGACCTGACCTAACATCAATAGGTTAGCCCAGGTCACCGCAGGGGATGAAGAGTGCTGCCGTCAAGAGGTTAGCTCAGATCATTACCTGCGGTGATGAAGTCTGCTGGACTCCTGATGTCAGCGCTCGCAACTATCTTTCATTGTCCGCCGCGTTCACAGTGAAGTATTGTGAGCTGCACGTGACGTCACCGCTAGTCAGTGTCTCAGGCCGCTCGTGAGACTTGATTTGAGAACGCGGCGGGCGTGGAAGTCAGTGACGAGCGCTGACGTCAGGAGTGCAGTAGATCGTCACAGCAGGTAATGATCTCATCTAACTTCCTGATATCGGCGCTCGTCATCCACGCAGCTGCTGACACACTGCAGTGCGAGCAGCCGCGGAGCTGGCGTGGGAGGACACAGACTGCAGAGGCACCCGAAGGAAGTCACTTGGAAGTGCTTTTGGGGATTTTGCGGACCCATTGACTTGTATTGTGTCACGTTCTTTTTATTACGGAACAGAATAGGACATGTACCATAATAACGGAACGCACATACGGCATCCGATCTGTTTTTTTTTGTAGGAACTGATGGCACATGGAAGTGCTTCCCTGTGCCATCCGATCCTACACAAAAGACATTGAAAAGATGATCCTGTCAGTAGGTCCGCAAAAAAGAAGGAACCGAACAGGACAAGCGGAATGATCATCTGAATGAGCCCTACTGTTGACTGAAGCCACCAATATCAACAGATGTGGCTAACACCAGCTTACTGAGGGTGGGGAGAGATGTCGATCACGCATGTCCGATTTCGGAATGCCGATCATATTCTCTCCGATTAGCACATCAGCCGGAAGCTTATCTCAGTGACTTTCTCATAGAGAACACAGAGGTCCTCAGCCAAGAGACCGCTCCTGTACAGGGGAAGGACGGCCAAGATGACTGTCGGCCACACCATTGGCCAACACATTGTTCAGCTGACAGCCAACTATCTATGACCAACATAAGTTGCTTATTTGCTTACATTCAGCCTCCTCACCACTCTAGCATTTTTTTTTTCAGCACTGGAGTGTCGCTTTAAATGTAAGTCCCCTGGTAGTATATTTACCCTCCAGTGTTTTCACGCTCTTTCACACCGCTCCGTTTCCGTGGTGCCATCTTGTGACTGTAACTTCTGATTGGCCGGAAAATATGCTAAGTCACAAGCTCCCAATGCAGGTCTATGAGAGCCAGAATGAGGCTCTCATAGACTTGTATTGAGTTGTGACCTCTGGAGCTCCAGGAAACACTGTAGAGATTGGATCAGTGGCGATAGAAGATCAAGCTGCTGGAAGGTGAGTTAAGGACTGGGGTCAAGGGGCTTAGGCTGGTTTCACACTACGTTTATTTAACATCCGTCCATAACGTTTTTTTGCTGCAAAAGCGGATCCTGCTTTTACAGCAAAAAAACGCATGCAAACGCATGTTATTTTGCAGGATCCTGTCACTGGATGTTTAGGGGCGGGCATTGGAGTCATGTGATCGGGAGTGAGGGGAACTAGACTGGGAGCCGGCTTCTGACAGCTGCAGACGCTGGTAACCAAGGTAAACATCGGGCTTGGATACCCGATATTTATCTTGGTTACGAGTGTCTGCAGCTGCTAGGAGCAGGGCTGCCTGCACACGTAACCAACGTAAACATCGGGTAACTAAGATAAGTGGTTACCCGATATTTACCTTGGTTACGAGTGTCCGCAGCTCTCAGGTGAGAGAGAGAGAGAGAGAGATCGAGATCACATCACATCACGCGAGACTGGTTCTGGGCATGCTCAGTACAAAAGCAGGATCCTGTCTATCAGCACGCCAGCGTTCACCTGCGTTTGCGTGCTGTTTAGTCAGGATCCGGTGACTTGCAGTATTTGGACGCAGCTCAAAAACGCTACAAGTAGCGTTTTTGAAACATGTTAAAAAACTGCAAGTCACCGGATCCTCACTATAACGCACGCAAATGCAGGTGAACGCATGTTAACGCGAGTCCATTGCAAATGCATTGAAATGAAAACGCATTTGCACTGGATCCGCTTTTCCGCTAAAAAAACGTTATGGACGGATGTTAAATAAATGTAGTGTGAAACCAGCCTTAGAATTAAAGCACCACTCCAATGGTGGAATAAAAAATAAAATGTGCAAAAGTGGTGCTTTTAGGTGGTGGTGTATAGTGCACATG
The DNA here is from genome assembly GCF_048569485.1 of Anomaloglossus baeobatrachus. NCBI lineage: Eukaryota > Metazoa > Chordata > Amphibia > Anura > Aromobatidae > Anomaloglossus > Anomaloglossus baeobatrachus. The sequence continues at coordinate 386,161,909 of NC_134357.1, forward strand.
CATGGCCACCTCTGTTCAGACTACACTCCCCTTGTCTGGTGACATGGAGGACATGCATCTCTCTGATAGGGGCTCCGGGGATGGGACTTTACATGAATCTGGTACTTTTGTTTCATATGCTGTGCAAATACTATAAATTTAGTTTAAGCTATTTTCCACAGAAGAGTTTGGGGCCGGGGGGGGGGATGGGGTGGCGGCATACAAATGAAGATATAAAGTAATATAAAATCAATAAAAAGACTTGTGGCACGCCAGTCCACGTGGGTGCAATAAACTCTTTGTTGGATACATGTCTGGCTGGGCTGGTAATGTTTCAATGCGGTTCATATCATGAACATTGAGAGGACAAAGCTCTACACTTAGACCGCTGTTTTCTATCAGCATACCAATCCTGCAAGTGTGAAGACGAGGAATCCACCAGATTCGTTGGATAATATTAGTTTTATAGTCATCCACTGATTTCTGTGAACCAGCCGACCATCTAAATGTCGTGTCAAGGATTGTTCTGCATGTCAGAGTTAAAATAATTGGGTATGTTTGTTAAAGGAGTTGTGCAGGGCATCTTATTTTTATACTAGTTATTAACATTCAGACACTAATTTAAAGACCCACTGATAAGTAATTTAGATTGCTAGCCTCACTGGGACTGTCTGTAGTGCGCTGTGGAATTAATGACACTATACAAGTGATTAGAAAATATATATAATATATAATCTATCCCCTCCACTGACTTGGTTCCCCTTATCTGGGTTTCTTGTTCCTATCCCATAATGCACTGGAAATGGCTTTGGCGGGTCCCCAATGCAACCAGTAATTGCTGAAGCAGTCATCAGTTCGTTGAGATCTGGGTCTGGGTAAACACCACCCCCCAAAAAAAGTAGGCTATGACTGAGCGGCACCCTGTATTTAAGATACCTTCCCATTAGGGGAGGTGCCTGCGCAACGACCTTAGTCAGTCTTCAGTCTGCTAGCTAGTTGTCAGGTCCTGAGCTGCTGTCTTGTTATCCCTTTGTCTGTCACTTGTACCTGCCTTCCAATAGCGATCTGTCCGTGCCATGCCCATCATATCTGTCCATATCCTCCTGCCTGTCTGTCTGTCTCTGCCATCCTGCCTGCACTTGTGTCCATATCGGAGTCAGTCTTCTGTTTCAGGGGTCAGCTGCCAAAGTCCCGGCCACTGCCCTGGGAATGGTACCTGGCGTCCGCCTCACAGTAGGTACTTAGTTAAGCATCTCCCACTAAAGGGTAAGCCCAGGTCCCCCCTGTGGTGAAGTGGGTCCACTATACCAGCTGCGAGCATTACAGTGCTGTTTTGATTTTATTTTTTTCCCCAATAGGTTACTTTAAGTTTGAAAAAAGAAGCTTCTTGTCAAATCTTGAGTCTCTACTTGAAAAAAAACTCGAAATTTGACTACTGAATCAATTAAATCAGAAATAAAGCGTCCCATACAAAAAAACGGCATCAAAAAGTGCACCAAAATGAAATCCTACCGTGTCTGTGGATCTTAAATAATAATAACTTTGGCATTATATCTCCCTGATAAGGCTATCCAGACACACATTACCTGGCAGTTGTTCTCCCCCCCTCCCCATTGGGAACACAGGGCTGAACTGAGCAAGGCATGAAGGCCCAGGGCTTGTACGACTGCTACTAAAGATGTGTAGGACGCTTTGTAGTATGAAAGGAAGTATGACATTTATGATGGCCTGAAAATGATGGTTTATTGGCATGAAATCTGCTTGTGTAAAGAGGCGTCTGCCAGGCATTAGAGGATACAGGGAATTAAAAAAAAAAAGGCAATTCTGAAAAATTGTACCATTATTGTAAATGTTTAATTTTAATATTAAATGAATTTTCTGTTATGATTCAGCAGCCAGCTTAATTTTGACAGTATGCCCTGTATGCACCCAGCAAGTGGGCGGTTATGTGACTATTTGTATGTAATTTGCATATGTAAGGTCACGTGCCGACTAGTTTCATCCGATTTTCTTTCAACTTTCCTCTATGGAGTGAAGCCGGATTAGACTAGTCGGGACGTGACCACAAGTTAGCAAGTCACATGACCACACTCTCCTGCGTGCACACAGGGCATACTGTCACCATTTTCAGTCACACAGAGTGACTGCAGACTTTTTATGGTGCTTTCACACTTGCATTCATCGCAATCCGCCGCTATGGAAAATAGCGCAGGCCGTTAACGGAATCCGCCAAGGTGTCTAATGATTGTCTATGGTGGCGGATTCCGTCACGTTCTACTGCGCATGCTCAGCATGTCCAGCAGAACGATCAAAATTGTTTAAAATCACTCCTGGTCTCTATCTCTCTCACCCCTCTCTCATACTCGCCGATCACTGGCGCGGCGCTGCACGGCTGTCACACTGTGGAGGGTTCTCCTGCTTTTGTAAATGCTGGCCGCTCATTATTCCATCTAGTATTCACTGCTTCCCCCGCCCACCGGTGCCTATGATTGGTTGCAGTCAGACCCGCCCCCACGCTGAGTGACAGCTGTCTCACTGCAACCAATCACAGCTGCAGGTGGGCGGGTCTATATCGTGCAGTACAATCAATAAATAAGAAAAAACGACGTGCGGTCCCCCCCCCCCCCCAATTTTGATACCAGCCAAGATAAAGCCACACAGCTGAAGGCTGGTATTCTCAGGATGGGGAGCCACACATTCATTGAAGGTGGTCTACAAGAGATTGTCCATGTAGAGGAGTCCCCGCTTTGTAGACCAATACTGGAAGAGAAGCCACCTCGGAAGCTGTATCCAGTGATCAGTCACGCGCCCTATCAGCACAGGATAAAACACCACATATGCAAACCATTTCCACGCTATGTAATGTGCAGCCTGTGCCTGTTTGTTTTTCTTGTGCTCTCGCTGATTACCTTTCCCCAATGCATAGTTTCTTTCCCTCTATTCTTTGATGTGTGCATTCTTCCTTGTGTTTCTTACACTCGGAGGCTGTATTGTGTTGTATTCATGAAATCTGGGAACCACTTGACACAATTTCCGTCCCATTTATAAAGCACAAGGTAAACTTTTATAGCCACGACTTCCCTATAAATACCTGCAGTGGTTTACAAAGCACAAGCTGCATTTACTGGCGGCTGATCTCTCCGTTCCTATTGGCCAGAGTTTACACGTATGGCTTATTGTGCCTGTTTGTAAATGCTCAGGGCTGTCCACCCGATTCCAATGTTGTTTTAATATTTTGCTTATCTGCTCTCGATCACTTATCTATGATGCCTTTGGAGTTCAGAAACATTGCACAGTTATCTAAACCTGTGAGATAAGTGGCATAGGAGGTGCCTACCAAATGCGCCTCTGTTCTTTAACCCAAATATGCGGTACATTGGGAAAGCTGCGTACATGCTAATTTTTGTAGAGAAAGATCACAGGAAAATGACGTATGTCCAAGGGGTAGTGTCCGATCCCAAAACGCGTTGTCACCTCACAAATGAAAGTCAGAGTTTAAAGGGAACCTGTCAGGTCCAATGTTCCCCCTAGAATCACGAGCAGTTCTGGGTGCATATTGCTAATCCTCGCCTAACTGTCCCAGGGTATAGTAGCATACATAAAGATATCTTTATCAAAAGTAGCGCAGGGGCTAGTCGCAAGGGCGTTACTTCCCTTGGATAGTCGGCCCCTGTGGGTGTGGTAACATGCTAATGACTGTGCAGCGTCGGAGGCATGGTCGCTCTCGCCTCTGCCGCCACCGCTGATTTTCGGCTCAGTGCGCACAATCAGACGGTCTCCAGACGGTCATGCACACTATACTAGTTTGAAGCAGGGACACGTACACCGGCTTCACAGTACGCATGACTGGATATCCGGGGCTTCTGATCATGCGTACTGAGCAGAAATCCAGCGTCGGGCGCGGTGTCAGCAGAGGTGAAATAGACCATGCCTCTGACACTGCACATTTATTAGCATGCCCACAAGGGTGTGCTTACATTCTAAGGGGGCTGACTAGCCAAGGGAAGTAACGCCCTTGCGACTTGATCCTGGCCTCATTGGCATCTCATATGGGGTCTTTAGAAATACTTTTTTCTAAAGATCTCTTTATTTATGCTAGTGTATACAGGGACGGTTAGGCAGGGATTAGGACTATGCACCCCGAACTGCTCGTGGGTATGAGTGCATATTACACCTGACAGGTTCCCTTTAAACCTATTATGTCTCTGACATGTTCCGAACATAGGACCATAAGGTCCTGGATTACCCTATATGATGTCTATCCCATTATTTTCTGTTTCTCTCCCCCATTAGGGCTCCATTAGTCAGTATGTTTCTACCAGACTCCTATCTTCTATAATGCAGATGGGTTCCCATATGTACTGTTGGCTTTCGCCAGAATTTCCTCCCTTTTGCAGCCACCTTATGCATAAGGCTGGTTTCACACTATGTCTTTTTAACATCCGTTGAAAACGTTATTTTAGCGGAAGTACGGATCCAGTGCAAATGCGTTTTCATTTCAATGCATTTGCAATGGACTCGCGTTAACATCCGTTCACCTGCGTTTGCCTGCGTTATAGTGCGGATCCGGTGACTTGCAGTTTTTTAACATGTTTCAAAAACGCTACTTGTAGCGTTTTTGAGCTGCGTCAAAATACTGCAAGTCACCGGATCCTGACTAAACAGCACGCGAACGCAGGTGAACGCTGGCGTGCTGATAGACAGGATCCTGCTTTTGTACTGAGCATGCCCAGAAAGTACTGAGCATGCCCAGAACCAGTCTCGCGTGATCTGTCTATCTCTCTACTTCCTCCCTCACCCTCTCTCTCTCTATCTATGTCTTTCCCCCTTCCTCTCCTCCCTCTCTCTCCCACCTGAGAGCTGCGGACACTCGTAACCAAGGTAAATATCGGGTAACCACTTCTCTTAGTTACCCGATGTTTACGTTGGTTACGCGTGCAGGGAGCCCTGCTCCTAGCAGCTGCAGACACTCGTAACCAAGATAAATATCGGGTATCCAAGGCCGATGTTTACCTTGGTTACCAGCGTCTGCAGCTGTCAGAAGCCTCCTCCCAGTCTAGTTCCCCTCACTCCCGATCACATGACTCCAATGCCCGCCCCTAAACATCCAGTGCAGGATCCTGCAAAATAACAGATGCGTTTGCATACGTTATTTGCTGTAAAAGCAGGATCCGCTTGTCCGCTAAAAAAACGTTATGGACGGATGTTAAAAAGACGTAGTGTGAAACCAGCCTTAGCTGTAGAAAAGAACTTGCAATAATCCAAAAATTGGGGGTCCCACAGGGGGCATCCCTGATTATCCTACATTTGAAGTCTACCTTGTTAGTTTTTTTTCTCCCATCTAGGAGCTTAAGTATATTGGGTGCAGAGGTTGCAGTCACTCCTGGAGGGCCATAATGGTCCCCTTGGCCCATCTCAGAAGACCAATACTATTAATGACCCTTAATACTTGAGGTCGCTATTGGAGATTTTTTTATACACTATTACATCTTTGTCATCCCATACCTTTGTATAATGCAATTGTGGGTCATGAGTGGATGAGGCAGAAAAGCTTTTACAAAGAATTGCATGTGAGCGGATCATCCCCCTGCATTGTGCGTGGGATCCAAATGGCAGAAGTGGGGTCAGCAGCCCTCTGTTCTTATTTCCTGTCTCATTGGATTGAACTTTTCCTGCTTTTCCAGATGTCCGCTTTTAATCCTTACCATTTACATTCATAGGAACAAACATACACGGAGCCTGCGGCTGATGGAAGCTCCGGGTCTATTCGTTTACACAATGGACACATTTGCATCCACAGTTTTGCCCTAAGATTTCTGCTGCAAGTTAGGCATCCTTTACATGTCCATGTGTCACGTACACGCTATGACGTACACGCTCTCCCCCCCCTCTCTCTCCCCCCCTCTCTCCCCCCCCTCTCTCTCCCCCCCCTCTCTCTCCCCCCCCTCTCTCTCCCTCTCCCCTCTCTCTCCCTCTCCCCTCTCTCTCCCCCTCTCTCTCCCTCTCCCCTCTCTCTCCACCTCTCTCTCCCTCTCCCCTCTCTCTCCCTCTCCCCTCTCTCTCCCTCTCCCCTCTCTCTCCCCTCTCCCCTCTCTCTCCCCTCTCCCCTCTCTCTCCCCTCTCCCCTCTCTCTCCCCTCTCCCCTCTCTCTCCCCTCTCCCCTCTCTCTCCCCTCTCCCCTCTCTCTCCCCTCTCCCCTCTCTCTCCCCTCTCCCCTCTCTCTCCCCTCTCCCCTCTCTCTCCCCTCTCCCCTCTCTCTCCCCTCTCCCCTCTCTCTCCCCTCTCTCCCCTCTCCCCTCTCTCTCCCCTCTCCCCTCTCTCTCCCCTCTCTCTCCCCTCTCTCTCCCCTCTCTCTCCCCTCTCTCTCCCCTCTCTCTCCCCTCTCTCTCCCCTCTCTCTCCCCTCTCTCTCCCTCTCTCTCCCTCTCCCCTCTCTCTCCCTCTCCCCTCTCTCTCCCTCTCCCCTCTCTCTCCCTCTCCCCTCTCTCTCTCTCTCCCCTCTCTCTCCCCTCTCTCTCCCCTCTCTCTCCCCTCTCTCTCCCCTCTCTCACCCTCTCTCTCTCCCCTCTCTCTCTCCCCTCTCTCTCTCCCCTCTCTCTCTCCCCTCTCTCTCTCCCCTCTCTCTCTCCCCTCTCTCTCTCCCCTCTCTCTCTCCCCTCTCTCTCTCCCCTCTCTACATTGGGCCGGATTCCGGATCGGATCCAGACTGTTGTGACAACCTGCGACGGATCCGCCGGACCCAGATTATTAGCAATCCACTCAACTCTAGTAGTAAATCAATGTTGACTAGGTCTTTGTAGACCCATTGTGTTGATTCATGTCTTGTCAGGATCCACTAATGATTTCATGTGTGGGGGATGTTCCACTTGCTACTGAACTATTTTACCTGAGCGTGCCTTAATTTGCCTGCCTCACATAAGTGATGCCAGATATACCTCATTTTAAAGGGGTTGTCCAGACATGAGACAATATCAGAAAATCAGAAGTCCCTCTGTGACCACCGACTTGACAGCCGGATCGCACCAGGAGTACTGTAGAACCATGACCATGTGCACACTGTCAAGATTTAGCAGACTGCAGACACGTGGAGTGACTGCAGATTTTTGTCCCAAGCCCGAACAACCCCTTTAGCTTGCCAATTGGGTGTGTTAATAGGGAATACAAATTTCTGGCAGATACATTTTACCCTTTTTATAGTTTACTGTTGCACAGTTGCCTTTTTTTATTGTTCTCTATAAGCTGGAGATGCTTAAGGCTGTGACTATGCACATACACTAAACTCCGCCAAAACCATCCATTAATGGATTAGGTTTTGCATAGAAAAGTGATCGGACATGTTGAATTTCAGTATGCTCTATCCTTTGGTCTCGAGAGATGAGATCTGTGAGGAATCTGGCCGCAGCTTATCCCGCTTTCACCGCTCAGAAACCTGTAGGGTTGGCTGAGCTGAGCACCGGAGGCTGGGGCCTGTTCTACCATAGTCCAGGGGCTTCATAGAAGACTTCTATAGCCACAGAGCGTTCTGATGTATTAAATACGACTTAATAGCTGGGCTCTACACATACACACTCGCTGCTAGAATAGAGCTTTATATATCCAGGAGATCACTGCATCTACCTGCTAAGAGGTCTCTATTACTGTTGCCTATGTACGGTAAGTTCTTCCAGTCAAGTCACTTTTGGTTTGTATTTTTGCGTTAATGCGACTCTTCATTGGCTTTGTTAGCAGCTGTCGAATACTTTGCGCATAATTTAGGATTTGTTTGTGGCCTATAAATGCATTCATGTGATATCTCGTTCTGTTACGGATTTGCGGATTTGCTAAAATGATGGCACAAAAAGCCTTATGTAAAATGTGTTTCCACATAAACCAGGAGAGACTAGTGACTACGGTAATACACAATGCGCTGGGGCCATGACCACATGGGAATCCTGAGAGCAGGCACATAGTGTGGGATGTTTGTAGTAAGCATGTCCCCTGACATAGGGAGGAGGTGGGTAGACAGGGGACAGTACGGCAGAGAGGAAGGTGCTAAACCTGCTAGTAATATCCTGTGCTGACTCCACAGGAACCTGCGGCCTGCGCTGCCCCTTCCTGCTCACACGGCCCTGACACAGGAATTTCATTCACTTAGTGAGGGATGACCGCCAGTTACCCGCATGCGCCCAGCATCACCACAAGAGGTTAATAAAAATGATAAAATATATACATACATACATACATACATACATACATATCTGTTTGACTATACACGGATGGAGCAATCAGATCTGTGCAATTCATATTTGACTGGAACTAAGGAAACAAACATGACAGCAAGTGATGGCAAAAATATTAGACAGACGTGCAGGCAGGAGGCGCTGAGCAGATAAACCGCTCTGGGGAAAGGATTCAGCGCACTTTCTAAATCATCCATTGATACTCTGCTTATTCTGGGTGTAGGAGTCCAGTGGGCGGTCCTAATAAATGATTGACACTTGTCCCTGTGGCAGTGTACAGTTGCTGGCACTCAAATATGGCTGTTCATTGGCTGCCTAAGCCCGGAATAAGCAGGGATTTCAACAAATAAGCTTAAGGGTCGAGTGGGCAGTCCTAATCGGTGACTGAACGCCTTCCCTGTGCCGGTATCCATACAGAGATGACTGTACATCACTGATTAGGGCTGCCCACTTGACCCTTAAGCTTATTTGTGGCAATCCCTGTCCATTCTTTTCTTTAGGGGTTCAGTGGGTGGTCCTAGTTAGTGATTGATAGAGATCTCTGTATACACACTGACATAGGAAGGCTGTCATTTGCTGGCTAGGACCAGCCACTGGACTCCTAAGCACAGAATTCATATAATACAAGTTATACTGAATCTTTTCCCACAGTCTATATACCTGCTCAGCTTCTGCTATATACCATGCTGTGCGCTGATTGGACTCTATGGTCCATGTCACGGGTCCTCTTAAGGGGTATATGACATTTCTGCATCAAAAACGTGTCTTTTAATAGGAAAAATGCAGCATAAAAAAACTTGTGTTTTTGATGTTTTGTTTTTTTCCCCATGTCATTAAATTAGGTTGAAAAAGGCTGAAATAATCATCATGCTGCAGATATAAAACTGCTGCACATAAGGCTGCTTTCACACTTGCGTTGAACGGCATCCGTAGCATTGCGTTCTGTGATGGATGCAATGGATTTGTTGCATATAGTGGCACAACGGATGCAGCGGATTGTACAAAATAACGCAATCCGTTAGTTTTTTTTTTCTTGACTTTACACATCTGGGCATCTGCAGTTGTGTAAAGACTGCTGCGTTAACGGAATCCGTCAAATGACGGATTCTAATGGAATCCACCACCATAGGCGTCCATTATAAAAACGGACGCCGACGGAATCCTGCAGGTTGCGGTTTTTTGACGCTCCGCCAAGCGCAGAAAAATGCTACATGCAGCATTCTATCCGCCAGGCGGATGCAACGCAACGTCGGCTGACGGATGCAACGCAAGGCCACCCGTTGCTATCTGTAGCTAATAGAAGTCTATGGGGAAAAAAACGGTTTCCTGCAACAGTTACCGTAATTCCTCAAAGCGGCGGATAGCAACGGAAGCCGTCCAACGCAAGTGTGAAAGTAGCCTAAGGTGTGCATGAGCTTTCAGAAATGTCACTCACTTTGCTGCCACAGTAAAATAATGCGGTTTGGAGGCAAAAAATTCACAGGAAAAACGCAATGTTTGAACATAGCCGTAAATAGATTTCCAAAATATTCACGACTGCAAGACAATCCGACTGCCTGGTACTGTGATATGGCACAATTGCACTGTAAAGCTTGAATTGAGCCGCACTCTTGCCGGACATCCGTCTTAGGACATGGACCTAAGTGTCACACTTTTTTTTTTTTTTTTTGTAGTCTGAAATATTTGGAATTCTATTAAGATGTGTCCAAAATGTTCTGGTGCAATGTTTTCTCTGTATGCAGCACCTACTGTAGGGACTGATTGCCTGCAGCGTGTATGCTGCTCCCCTCTGCGCTCCCGCCTTGCCGTATCCTGTATGATCCCATTGTGAGGCCAGTGAGCTGATGGGTGTAACAGGTGCTCCTATCTCGTCCTACACATATCTCCTGTAATATGCTCACACGCCCTGCCTGGCTTCATTCCTACCCCTCCATCATTGTCTGTGCCTGCTCACCCCAAATAATGTGCTCCTGTGCGGCCGAGCCTGTTTGTCACCTACCTAGACATGTCAGCTAATCCCAGGTCACCGCGGAGGTAATGATCCAGGCCTGTGTGCGCGGATATGGCCTCCTCCATGTAGCAAAGCTAAGCTGGAAGGGAGCAATATTCCAGAAACTGCAGGACGTCTTCATATCGTTGTGTTGTATATTAAGGAGTAAAAAATGCTCATCACATGTAAGGAAAATACTAATTGGAAAATGAATTGCTACAGGTTTTTTTAATATTTTTTAATATATTAGTTGCATTTATTTGTTAAGAACAGAGCAGGAAACAATAGTCATATGCCTAATAGAAATACAAGAGTCTGCATAAGGCTCTGTGCGCACTGGGAAGTGGAATTTTCTTGAGAAAATTCCGCATGCCCTCAAAGATTACCGCACCCGCGGTAAAAAACCGCGGGAAACCGCACCCGAAAACCGCATGCGGTTTGCCGCGGTTTGCTGCGGTTTTACCGCGTTATTATTCGCGGTATTGCCGCGGTTTTGCCGCGTGCGGGTTGGGATGTGCTTTATTGCATTCAATGCAATAAAGCACATTGAAGGAAAGAAAAAAAAAAAAAAAAAAAGTCATTTAATTCTGAGAGTAGATAGACAGAAGAATAGATAGAGGGATAGATAGATAGACAGAGGGATAGAGAGATAGATGACAGATCGCTGCATTTCCCACGGTCGGCAGTGAGTTCACATTACCGGCCGTGGGAAATGACCGGTAATTACCTCTGCTGCTTTCATTCAGCGCTGTGTCTGTGACAGTCGCGGCTGGATGGAAGCAGCGCAGGACGTCGGACCTGGATTACGCCGGAGCTTTGTTTGGGGGGAGTTAATAAAATGGTGAACGAGGCTTGTTTGTTTTATTTAAAATAAAGGATTTTTCGATGTCTGTGTTTTTTTTCACTTTACTTACGGGTTGATCATGTCAGCTGTCACATAGACGCTGACATGATCAAGCCTGGGGTTAATGGCGGTGGTCCCCCATCACCATTAACCCCTTGTATTACCTTGCCACCACTGCTACACGGTGGCAAGAAGAGCCGAGGACACGCCGGTATTGTCGCATATTGCATGCGACAGTGCCGGGGCAGCTGCGGCTGATATTCTCGGCTGCCGGAGGGGGAGTGAGGCGGGGGACATTATCCCTGCCCCTCTCCCTCCCCAGCCTGAGAATACCGGGCCGCCGCTGTGTGCTTACCTCGGCTGGAAGGTAAATATGCAGCGGAGCCCACGTTCTTTTTTTCCTATATTTCCGTTTTCTTTCTATGTGTGTTCTATGTGTCTGTGTCTATGTGATCTATGTGTCTGTGATGTCTGTGTCTGTGATCTGTGTGTGTGTTTACTCTGCACGGCTTCCTCTTCCTGTAATGACATCACTTCCCTGCAAAACCGCAAGCAAGTGATGCACATTACCGGAGGTAAACCGCAAAATACCGCAGGGAATAACGCAGGAAAACGCAGTGAACCGCACAGAATTTGCTGCCTGCGTTATTCCCTGCGGGATTTCTTGATTAACATTGAGTCAATGGAGTAAAATCCCGCAGCGCTGTGCGGAAAAGAAGTGACATGCACTTGTTTTTGCTGCGGGATTCCCGCAGCAAAACATGCAGCTGTCAAATTCCGCCCAGTGCGCACAGGATTTTTTTTCTCCATAGCATTTGCTGGTGATTCACTGCAGAGATGTTATGAACATTTTCTGCAGCGAAACATGCAGCAAATCCGCGGCAAAATCCGCGAAAAATCCGGTAAGTGCGCACATAGCCTAAGACCATTACTATAGGAAGGTGCAGCAGGATTTGTGCCAGTAATGCTCTTGGACAGGTCACTTTTATGCCACCTCTGTTTACATGATATTTCTATTAGGAGTCAGCTGTATATACAGAAAATGATATAGAGATAATTCTGGATACTGTGCCTACTGATGGGCTGCAGTGGGTACGTGCTGAGCAGAAAAGGGCCGAGCTGCTCACTGGAATAGTATGTTTTGCTAATATTACTTTTTTTTTATGATAAAGATGAGAATGCAGATGCATTTGTTTATGGGTTATATAAGGGTTTCTGGGAGGCCTTTTATTCTCGTACTCTAGTATACCTGGTGGCTAGTGGTCAATATGATCACCACTAGTGTTGAGAGGACCCGGACCGGCAAAATCCGGATCCACGAGGTTTGAGCGGCAGATCAGAGTCCGACCCAGATGCGGGATTCCTGGTGCACGATCCGGGTTTTCTCTAGTCCCTTCCACGACAGCATAGGAGGTTGTCTCTCCACGCCCTAATTGGGACAGGAAGTTCAAGAGGTTTAAAAGGACCCTCCCACCTCCCACAGCCAGTGTCTTTCCTGTCCCCATGGGGCATGGAGAGGTTTTTTATTTTCTCCTATGCTGTGGTGGCCGGCGAACTACAGTATAATATTTTTTCTTTTTTTCTTTCCTTCCCCTGTTACCTTAAGCCGGACAGCATCGGTCGGGCCTTCACCGCTCCTCTCTTGCTGTTCCCTCACGCTGTGGGGGACCGCTGCTCCAGCCTTCCGGAACTCCTCTGGGGTGATGCAGGCTGTGGAGCTCCCCGGCCGGCGTCCTCCCTGAGCCGCCGGCCGCTTCCTGCATACACGCTGCCGGAGCGATCCGGAAGTGCTCCCGGGGGCGGGACTTCCGGTCTAGCAAACTTCCGGTTGAGCGCTTCCGGTTTGCGGAGGCAGCGTGGAGGACACGCCGACGCTGACACGGCCTGTCCGGGACCAGTTGCAGGAGGCGGGGACCGTTAGCCGTCACTGGGGGGGCAGGCCCTTTTGCATAAGGTCTGCCGTGAAGACGTCAGATCATGGTAAGCAACCGTGCTCCCTGTCATGTCTTCCGCTGCAGCTGCATCTGCAGAGCCCAGTGTGCCCCCCACTACTGTAAGTATGGAGGGGGATGGTCCCTCAGACATAGGTCTCAGGCAGATGACTTATGGCTCTCTGGTCTGTGTTTTATAGGAGGACAAGGCCACTAAGAAAACTGACAGAAATGAAAAGTCAGAGAAGTCTGAGAAGTCAGAGAAGGCTGACAAGTCCAATAAACCGGATAGAACTGACAGATTTGAAAAAATTAAAAAATGTCCTGTCTGTATAAAGAAGCTCCCTGCAGTATGGGACAAAAAAGCTTTGCCAACAATGTACGGACCAGATTATTAGGGCCGAACAACCGTCCCTGATAGACGAGTTGCGGTCCATGATGAAACAGGAGATTCGGGCCTCACTGGCCTCCCTCCCTGCTTCTGGCCCTGCTCCTGGCCCTGCTCCTGGCCCTGCTCCTGGCCCTGCTCCTGGACCCTCTTCTCCAAAGAAGAGGAAACTCCAGTCGGCCCCGTCTGATCAGGACGCTGATTCCACCTCTGAGGGTCCTGATGAAGGATTTCCCTCTGGGGGGTCTGACCAGTCCTTTTTGTTTCCCTCAGAAGATTTGGGGGATCTTATTGGGGCAGTTCGGAGCACTATGGGGTTAGAGGAAGTGCAGTCTCTTCCCTCAATCCAAGATGAAATGTTTGCTGGCCTGAAAACAGTCAAACAATTGGGATTTCCAGTTCATGCCAATATTCTGGATATTGTCTCTCAGGAATGGGAATTTCCCGAGAGGCGGGTACGGAGTGACCCTAGACGCCGGTTTCCTCTAGAACCTTCTGGATTACATTGGGAGGTCCCAAAAGTAGACGTACAGGTGGCTAGGGTAGCTAAACAAACGGCTCTTCCCTTTGAAGATACTTCCCAACTTAAGGATCAGATGGATAGGAAGGTAGAAGGCCTAATGAAGCGATCCTGGGAGGCATCGTCTTCTTCTATTCAGGCTAACATTGCCTCCACTTGTGTCTCCAGGTCCCTAATTAGGTGGTTAGACCAGTTGGAGGCTCATATTTCCCAAGGAACCCCTAGGGAGGAATTGCTGGAATCCCTTCCCTTGCTTAGGAAGGCTACCAGTTTTTTGGCAGATACCTCGGTGGAATCTGTCCGCCTGGCGGCCAGGACATCGGTTCTTTCGAACTCTGCCAGACGTGCCCTCTGGCTTAAGGCCTGGAGTGGAGACTCCACCTCCAAAATGAGGCTTTGCTCCCTTCCGTTTAAAGGGGATTTGGTGTTTGGGCCTGCCCTGGATGATATTCTGGACAAGGCGACCGATCGTAAGGCCTTGCCTGATCCTAGACCCACCAGGAAGCGGTCCTTTCGTCCCTTGATGCCTCAGGCCTCCCAGCCCAGAGGGAAAGGGAAGGCAGGCAGGTGGAGCTATCCTAAGGGTAGAGGGAGAAACATCCTCATCCCTCCCCATCAACAACGTCCTCAGCAGGACAAACAGTGACTCAGCCCGGGTGGGGGGACGACTCTCGGCGTTTCTTCCCCAGTGGCGGTCCATAACCACTTCCCAATGGGTTCTGAAGATCGTCTCGGAAGGTCTCCTAATAGAATTCATCTCCCCCCCCTCGTCCGGGTCTCCGAGTCACTGCTCTGGCGTCGCAGGTTTCACAGGCCCTGTTGTACGCAAAGATTCTAGAGCTAATGCACTCGGGGGTCGTTTCCCCAGTCACGAGTCAGGAAGAAGGGGTAGGACACTACTCCCGCCTCTTCCTTGTCAAGAAGCCGTCTGGCGACGTCCGCATAATAATCAACTTAAAGCGTCTAAACCGTCAGGTCAGGTACCGGCGGTTCAAGATGGAGTCAGTAAAATCGGCTATTCCCCTGATAGGTCTACACCACCAGATGGCCTCTATAGATCTGAAAGACGCCTACTTCCATGTGCCCGTCCATCCGGGTCACAGGCAATAGCTCAGGTTTGCGGTTCTACATGGGGAGGAGGTGCTTCATTTCCAATTCAATGTACTTCCCTTCGGGATCTCCTCGGCTCCAAGGATCTTTTCGAAGATCATGGCAGAGGTGGTCGCCTTCATAAGATTGCAAGGTATCTGTCTGGTTCCATATTTGGACGACTTCCTTCTCATGGCTCCATCTGCTCCAACCCTCCGGAGCCATGTGGAAAAGTCTTTAGGAATCCTTCGGTCCCTGGGATGGATTCCCAATCTCAAAAAAATCACAGTTAACCCCCTCCTCCACTCGGCAGTTTCTCGGAGTGCTGGTGGACTCCGACCAACAGGCCTCTTTTCTCCCGGAGGGCCACAGGGTAGCTCTGTTAGCCAAGATATCAAAGCTTCGCAGGCAGGCTCGCCCGACACTTCGAGCGGCTATGTCAGCTCTGGGTTCTATGACGTCCTGCATTCCCTCAGTCAGGTGGGCTCAGGCCCATTCTCGGTGTCTCCAGGATCATATCCTGGCGCATTGGGACAGACTCCCGTCATCCCTAAACAGACGGTTTCGCCTCTCGGGGCCCGTCTCCTCATCCCTTCTCTGGTGGCTGCGGCCCACCAATCTGCAGGTGGGGGTTGCCTGGACGCAGGCACCCTTAGTTACACTGACCACAGATGCCAGCCTGCGAGGATGGGGTGCAATGGTGGCAAACTCCCCATTTCAGGGGGTCTGGAGTCCTTACGTCAGCTCCCAATCCTCCAACTACCGGGAGCTCAGGGCAGTCAGGGAAGCCCTCCTTGCGGCTCAGGACCTCGTCCGGGACTCTCACGTCCTGGTATATTCAGACAATGTCACTACAGTGGCACATCTCCGTCATCAGGGCAGTACACGCTCAGGCGCCCTGAAGTCAGTGTCCTCCCGGATCTTTCAATGGGCGGAACAATCTCTGCTATCCCTTTCTGCGGTCCATCTGAAGGGCTCCCTAAATCTTCAGGCGGATTTCCTCAGTCGTCGGGATGTTCATCCGGGGGAATGGAGTCTGGATCAGGCGGTGTTCTGCTCTCTGGTGGCAAGGTGGGGTGCTCCAGAGGTGGACCTCTTTGCTTCGGCAGGGAATCGCAAGGTCGCAACATATTTCTCCCTGAACCCACGAGACAAGGCGTTAGGGGTAGACGCTTTCTGCCACAATTGGTCCTTTCGCCTCGCTTACGCGTTCCCCCCTCTTCCTCTTCTCGCAAGGGCCCTGAGGAAGATCAGCGACGAGGGAGTCCCAACTATACTGTGGCCGCGGAGGAGTTGGTACAGCCTGGTCATGACTCTAGGAATAGACGGCCCAGTCCTCTTAGGTTCGGACCCCAGCTTACTGTCCCAGGGTCCGATTTTCCATCCGGCTCCCCAGAAACTCAACTTGGCTGCCTGGCTTCTGAGGCCCGGGCACTGAAGGCCCAAGGGCTTTCTGACAAAGTTGTGGCTACCCTACAGAAGAACCGTAAACCAGTGACTAATAGTATTTACAACAAAATCTGGAAGAGATTTTCCTCCTGGTGTGGTTCTCGGCCTCCTGACCCACTTCGGCCTAATATTGCGCAGATTCTGGACTTCCTCCAGAGTGGATTGGACTTAGGCCTTAGGCCTAGCACCCTGAAAGTTCGGGTGTCAGCCCTCAGTGCAGTCTTTGACACGGCTCTGGCAGATCATCGTTGGATCCGTCGGTTCTTTGTGTCCGCTAGTAGACTCTGTCCACGTCAGAGGGTCCTGACGCCTCGCTGGGATCTCAATGTGGTCCTTACCGGACTATCTCAGTCACCATTTGAACCACTGTGCTCTTGTAACATTCGTTCTCTTTCTCACAAGACTGCTTTTCTTGTGGCTATTACGTCTGCTCGCAGAGTCGGAGAACTTCAGGCTTTGTCTATTCGGGAACCTTACCTGACCGTCAGAGATGACAGCATTGTTTTTCAGCTGGACCCTTCCTTCCTTCCCAAGGTGGTTTTGGATTTTCACCGTTCTCAGTCCATCGTCCTGCCTTCCTTCTGTCAGAATCCTCGGACTCCGGGTGAGGAAGTGTTTCATTCTTTGGATGTCCGTCGGACAGTGTTGCACTACCTGGAGGTTACTGCTTCTTGGCGCCTTGATTCTAACCTGTTCATCCAGCCCTTTGGCCGCAATAAGGGCAGGAAGGTGGCTAAGAGTACCGTCGCCAACTGGATTGTGCGGGCAATTAGAGATGCCTACCTCGCTCAGCATCTCCCTCCACCTACTGGATTCACGGCGCACTCCACCAGGGCTACCTCTGTCTCCTGTGCTGAACGGGCAGGGGCTTCCCCTGAGCAGATCTGCAAGGCGGCTACGTGGTCTTCGCTCCATACTTTCACGAAGCATTATCGTCTGGATCTGGATTCCAACAGGGATTTGGCCTTTGGCAGGAAGGTCCTGCAGGCTGTGGTCCCCCCCTGGGTATCAATTCTTTGGTATTCCTCCTATGCTGTCGTGGAAGGGACTAGAGAAATAAGAATTATTCTTACCGATAATTCGGTTTCTAGGACCTTCCACGACAGCAGGTAATTCCCTCCCCTTTGTATTCATATATTCCTGAATGTATGGTACTTCTCATATGCTATGGATTCTTTGTAAGACACTGGCTGTGGGAGGTGGGAGGGTCCTTTTTAAACCTCTTGAACTTCCTGTCCCAATTAGGGCGTGGAGAGACAACCTCCTATGCTGTCGTGGAAGGTCCTAGAAACCGAATTATCGGTAAGAATAATTCTTATTTTTTTTCTTTTTTTGTTCTCGTTCTCGTCCTCTTGTTCTCGTCCTCTCGTTCTCGTCCTCTCGTTCTCGTCCTCTCGTTCTCGTCCTCTCGTTCTCGTCCTCTCGTTCTCGTCCTCTCGTTCTCGTCCTCTCGTTCTCGTCCTCTCGTTCTCGTCCTCTCGTTCTCGTCCTTTCTCCCGGAACGGATTCCGGACTTCTTTGTCAACCCGCCGGTGATCTGCCGGGATTATTGACAGTCCTCTCAACTCTAATCACCACCCGTATAAATGCCCTGTCTGGTATTACAGATTCGTACCAGGAATACGGTGATTTGTCACTTATACACAGGACAATCTGTAAATATCTGATTTCTACGGGTCCCTACATTGGGCCCTGCACTGATCAGTATAACAGGGGTCTTGAAACCTCCCATTCTTTCTGACTGGAGCAGATGGCAATGGCTGAGCGCTGGAGCTGGCTGATCATAGTTGTTATGAATGAGAAAAGAGAAATGACTGCACGCTGTAGGGGCTAATTAGAAAAAATAGTCATTATTGTTATGGTCCGACTGTGTTCATTTCTTATGGTTGTAAGGTAATAAAATAATAAAAATTTCCATAGAAAATGGAAATCTAAGAAAGCCTCACGTATTTAGGCAGCCTGGTGACTGCAGTTAGAGTAATATGTCAGATATTTACTGTAATAAGGAGATAATATATCTGGATAAATACACAAGTATCTGATCCTGACCAAGTCTGTCTCTGGTCACTTTAAAGGTAAAAATAACCAAAATGCTAAAACATCCCAGCTCCTTTACGTCTGTGCGCCCATGCCCATCATCTATATTGGTGTGCGCGGTCCTTGGGAGGCTTTTTCATTTGGTATGATTGACAGATGAGCGCCAGATTATATTGAAAGGTGTTTTCTAACCCTACAAAAATGTCGTCTAAATTCTAACCTGTCTTCTCAAGCAGCGATTTAATTAGCTCCTAATTTTGTCACTGTTCTTGCGATGCTGATACCAGGATTCTCGCCCATCAGTGCTGGCTGCTCCGGTGTCGTCACCACACGTGTACTGGTCAGAAAATAACATTGTGCAGACTATTCTTTATAGCAATAATCGTCACAATAATCCAGATGTGAGTCACATCTATGATGGAAGCCCCGGATTGTAACCACCAGAATCAGATACAGTCTAGAATGTTATTCCTGATGTTCACCATGAGCAGGGTTATGATATCGTGCATAGTTCCCCTGATGGGTTAACAATCCCGGCCCACCTCGCCCACTCCCCCTCAATGGTCTTTGTCCTGGATCTGTATGAATAATTAATTTCAGACTCCCACTTCTGTCAGGGGCTTTGTGTTGTGTTTGCAGTGCTCTCCCCGTACTCTCCATTCTGGAGTTTCAGGACTTGTGTCTTGGTCCTTGTGAACTTGTTTTACAGTGTGTTTTACGGAGTGCTGGACAATTGGCAGCTTGTATGGAGTGGTGGTACACAAGGGCCGGAGAATGCACTTCAAAGGGTTGGAGTGTTTTGTGCCAGCGCTATTTTACTTGTCAGGGCTGGTGGACCCCTATGAAAGGCTCTGTATGGAGTGCGGTACACAAGGGCTGGAGAATGCACTTCAAAGACTGGCAGGGCACTATGAAGCGCTTTATATAGACCCACTATTCACACATGGTGGACAGGATAATTTTGATAGAGGAACCATTATTTACAGGACTGCAGCCTATTGATTCTCATTGACTTAATTGAAACGGAGGCCAGGCAATGGGCCACCTAATGTCATGTACCCTCAAAATATCAACTGTAGTTTACCATAGTAGGGGTGGAACATGGCTGTATACTTTAGGAGCTAACTCACCAACTCCAGCTATAATTTGTGGTCAGCAGTGTGACCTTCCTCAATCGCTAGTACAAGCAACCCAAAAGGTTGGGTCCCAACAGCAAATTCTAGCCTCATAGTCCACCCTGATATTCCCAAGCTTTGTTCTCTAGGTTAGGTGACACCTTTCCCTTGTCTTAAAGGGTTGTCCGGGGTTTAAAAAAAATCTCTGCATCTCATCCCCTATTGAAATTAATGGAGCTGCAATACTAAACATGGCCAAAATTAGCAATGTTTTTGATAAAACCATCCAGTGTCCTACAGGCCTGGAATTTGTCTGCCCTCTACATGCCTTATTTTTGGTCCGTTTTTGCCCTGGTACCCAAGCCACCCCTCCCCCATGTGTTTATGGTAGTTTCTCCTACTTTTCAGTGTCCCTGAGATGTGCATTTAGTGAGAACATGTTTAGGAAGGAAGGAAACGTGAGAAAGACGGAAAGCCATAGAACGGCGAGAGCTATCTGCACACGGGGACAGAGTGACGAGGGAAGTGGCAGTGATTCTGTAAACGTTACTGCCCATATACTGATTATAATGATCTCCGCAGCAGCTGTGCCCTTATCTCACATAGACTGGCATATTTCTGACACTTCTCTGGCAGTTGCCCATCATGGCATTCCTAGCAGTCAGGCACACAGTTTGGCTGACCCATTGTAAGGTGCAAATTTGGCATTTTGTCCTTATTCAAAACCTGGCATGGCTTGTCAATCTCTGTGTGAGTCAGGATGGCATCTTGGCAGCGACCAACGCATAGCCTGGCACCCATCGATAAGCATACTGTGTGCTGCCACAGACAGTGTTCTAGGCAGACAGTCTGGGTAGTGCTGATGGCCCTCGCTAGCGGCCGGCCAGCCCCCCCTTGTGCTGCTGTCAGCTTTGGGGCTGGAGAGAGACAGTCGTAGGGGTGTGGAGAGGGACAGGGTAGAGAGGGAGAGGCACATGCAGGGTGGGGTAGGAGCCCGTGGCAGCTGCCTCGCAGGCGACCAGGAGTTTTCCCCTGTGTATGTGGATGGCTGGCTGTGACTGCTTCTTTGTGTGCCAAAGACCTTCCCTCCCATGAGTTGTGCTTTTCTGTTGTGCTCTCGTCTTTCTTGCTTTTCTTTCATCCATCTTTCCATTTTCTCCCCGTCTATTTCCCTTGTCTTGTTCTCCCTTCCTTTCGATGGCCCACGACTGCCTGTTTCTTGCGTACTTTTGGGCTGCAGCAGATCTGTCATACAGATAGCTGACCCTGGACACTCGCGTTTCGCTTTCTGTCCAAACGTGTCAGCTCGTCACTCCGTCACCTCCACTCACCCTTTGTGAACCATTGCCGAAAATCTACCCTCTTCCTTGGGAATGACCAGGTTGGGATAATGGGAAACGCTCTGGTCACTTTGAAGCGGATATTATCAGACCATGCCGGTCATGCAGAGAAGCATGTCGGGCCCTGAGGGGCCAAACTGGTGCTGGGAGAAGGTGGTGGGAGTGGATTGCAGCTCTCCTGAGCCATGCTGCATTTGGCTCGCAAGCTCAAGAAATGGACAACGAAAGTCAGCAACTCTGCCAACCAGGACAAGGGGTTCCCATTGGGGTGTACAGCAAGGGGTAAGATGCATGGCCTATTAACTCCTTAATAGCAGAAGTATGTGTGGCCGTGTGTTTACACGGTCTAATGCTGGACTGAAGTATGTAGACAATGTCTAAGTGAATATATATATATCCTCTCCGAGTAATGTGTAGTATGCAAAGCAGCGTGTTTCTACTTATAGACCGTCTCTTAGCAATGCAGAATATTTGGTCTCTGTATATGTGAGTGCATGTGTCCAGGGCAGTGGCCATCTTTCAGCACTGGGTATTTGTGAATTTCAGGGTCTATAGTTTCCTTGTTTTAGGACGGTCAGCAGTGGCTTCCGCTTGGATGAAAACGGCATAGTTCAGGGAGATTAAGTTTGAGAACTGCTGATCGTTGCACACTGGCATGCATGGGATGTCCTAGTGTGCGGCTCCTCTGCCAGTATCTATATGTAGGTATAATCAAGGGCGGACACCATCGGTGCAACCTGTGCCCAGGAACTAAGCAGGCACCAGGTGGAAATTTACATTATATATTGGGCAGCAGAGGACCCTTATATTGTTCTTGCACAGGGGCCCTCCTCGATCTGTGTTCATGCCTTCCTACCTGACATGAAGGTTATACAAAATCATTAGTTACCATGATAATGACATGTCTGGTAATGACACATAATTCACCGTGTCGTACAGTAAACACGCGAGTCATGCATTTGTAGTAGACGTCTGTGTGATATTACACCTTTACATCAGGGCCTTTCATTAATTTTATCAAAATAGAAAAGTA
Source organism: Anomaloglossus baeobatrachus (assembly GCF_048569485.1). Classification (NCBI taxonomy): domain Eukaryota; kingdom Metazoa; phylum Chordata; class Amphibia; order Anura; family Aromobatidae; genus Anomaloglossus; species Anomaloglossus baeobatrachus. Next base: position 386,183,842 of record NC_134357.1, read on the forward strand.
TCAGAATACTGACTGATTCTATTAAAAAATAATATACACTCGAATGTCCCCGACAGTCTCTAACTCTAATAGACTTCAAGCGTGCAAATGCATGCGTCCAGCTGTCCGTCCCTCTATCGATGCAGCTGCCTTGTATTGTAAAGGGAAGAGCTTGGGGCCTTTCATTCCCCTGTTCGGGCAGAGACCTCCACTCCACCATGTACATATACACCCAGCTCGCTTCCAATTGGGAGCAGAGTTAGGCTAGTTTCACACTTGCGTTGAACGGCATCCGTTGCATTGCGTTGTGTGACGGATGCAAAGCATATAGTGGCACAAGGGATGCAACGGATCGTACAAAAGAACGCAGTCCGTTACAGTTTTTTTTCTTGATTTTACACATCTGGGCATGCACAGTTGTGTAAAGACGGATGCATTAACTGAATCTGTCTTTTGAAGGATTCTAACGGAATCCGCCACCATAGGCGTACATTATAAAAACAACGGACGCCGACGGTATCTGCCGCTCTGCGTCATTTTAACGCACCGAAAGACGTTACATGCGTTTTGTCCGGCGGAAGCAACGCAACATCGGCCAGCGGAAGCAACGCAGGTCCATCAGTCGCAATCCGTCATCCATATAAGTCTATGGGAAGCAGCAGAATCCGTTAACGGATTCCGCTGTTTTCCAAAACGGCGTATTGCGACTGAAGGAAAAAAACGCAAGTGTGAAACTAGCCTAAGGCTATGTGCGCACTAGTGCGTTTTACCCGCGGATTTGCTGCGGAAATTTCTTGAGAAATGTCTGCAATCTTTGTGCAGACATTTCCCAACAAATCCTATGAGAAAAAAAAAAAAATAGCTGTGCGCATGCAGCGGATTTTTCTCAAGAAATTTCCTTGAGAAGATTTTCTTGAGAAAGTTTCTTGAGAAAATGAGCATGTCAATTCTTTTCCGTAGGTACCCGCGGATTTCTGCAGTACAGCCTGCAAAATCCGCAGGGAACAACCTGCGGGAAAATCGCGGCTAATCTGCGGCAAATCCGCATGCGGATTTACCGCGGATTTTTTCCAGAGGTCCGGAAATCTTCCACTCCCAGAAGTTTCTCAAGAAATTTTCTTGAGAAACTTCACATTTCTAGTGCGCACATAGCCTAAAGATCACCATATACAGTAGATAAGAAAGTGTCCACATCCCTATTTATAATGCTAGATTTTTTGACACGTAGAAAAATCATACCAAAAAGAAATATTTCAGAATATTTCTACTTTTTGATGTTGCCCACAATCTCTGCAGTTCAGTTGAAAAACAATTCTTTTTTGGCGGAAAAAGAAAAATGAATAACTAAAATAAGGTGGCTACATAAATATGCACGCCCTTAAAGTAATACTTAGCTGATGTCAATTTATGACCACATTCAAGCCATTCAGTGTTTTGGGGTAGGAGTCTTTCGGCAGGACACATCTAGAATTGACAATTCGTCCTCTCTTCTCTGTAGTGGCTCCAAATCTATTAAATTGTGAAGGCATCTTCTGTGTACTGCCCCCTTCAGGTCAACCACAGACTTTCTGCTTGATTCCGTTCTGGTCTCTTGCTGGGACATTCCAAATCCTCCATCTTTTGAAGAAGCCGTTCTTTTGTTGATTTGGAAGTTTTCTTGGAGTTGTTGGGCTGCAGTTCTTCTTAATCTTTTAGCTTTTTAGCAGATGCCTGAAGGTTTTGATGCAAAATTAACTGATTTGTAATTGTTTATAATTCCTTCCACAATGACTAAAGCCCCAGTTCAAGCTGCTGAAAAAAAAAAAAGACCCAAAGCATAATGTAGCCACACACAACCATAGGCCAGACATATGAAGAATATAGGAGATTATCACATGTTATACACCACAACCACTTGCCATAAATTCCTGCAGCTCCTTTAATGTTGCTGTATGCCTGTTGGCATTCTACTGTACCAATTTTCTTATGTTTTCATCAGCTTTTAAGGGATGTCTAGTTCTAGGTAATGTCACTATTGTGCCAAATGTAAGCTACTTGATGACCATATTCACATGTCCCATGGTATATCTAATGCCTTGGAAATTTCGGGACTGAATTTTCAAAAATGAGATCCCTTTGCTGTGTAGTAAGCGGTTTACAGACCATACTGTAAAATGCAACTAGGAAATGTTTGAAAATCCTCCAAGAACAGCTAAAATTCACATGAAGTTAATCAGAATCACTGAATGATGGCAGCTGTGTACTGCCTACTATAGGACGAGTGTAAATGTGACTGGCTAATTCTGAACACAACCACATCTACAATTATAAGAGGGTGTTCACGCAGCATATGGGTGAAATTAAAGGTAGAAAGAGTTCTGAAATTATTCTTATTACTTTTTTTCATGAAAAATATCTGTCATTTTAACAGGGGTGTGTAGAATGTTTTTCATTTTTTATATCCACTGTACACCTGATAGTAGTTTTGCCATGATTTTGATGGGTAGACGGCTATACCTCCAAACTCCCTGACACATTAGTGCTTGGCTGAGCATTCATGTATTTCCAATGGCATGGAGGAGAAAGCGCTGACATCCAGTTCTGGCAGCGACTTATCCCCTTTGAAAACATAAATCAACGGGTGTTGAAATACCCCTCATCTATTGGAGAATAATCAGAAGGCCGCCTATTCACATGATTAGCCAGTCCTGCCAAAAGTGGCGAGTTCAGCTGACTTTAATCTAATGTGTATGGTGGCCGTTAGGGGCAAATAAACCTGTAAACAATTGGTATCAGGTGCTAAATTCAGGAGGCTCAATCCTTTTTTTGTTCTTTCTCCATCATTTGTCGGGGGAGAGTAAGGAGACCCCCATACAATGTTTTTTGGCCATCTTCCAACCAATGTGTATGGGCATCGTTTAGAATTGTCAATCAAGCATCATTTTCTTTTCAATAGCTTTTTATTAGGTTTTCTGTAAAATACAAGTTAAACATTAACCCCCGAAGGTAACAAGACAAAACACCTCTCCATAGGGGAAAGTAAATCAAAATGCGTTTTTGAGTAGCAGCAACTTCAGATTGTAAATGGGGCGAAGAAATGTTATAGACTTGTAGGTTTTATTACAGAAAATAAGCAATCCATATAGTTAGTGTACTTGTGTAGGATCTGAGCGTGAAGCAGAATCGGTGAACCAAGGTTCCCAAAAACACTACAAGAGTTGAGCTCCTCATAGGTGTAAGTGGCATCCAAAGAGATCACTATAGACCGACATGGAGGGGATTTCCAGTATCTTGTGAGCAATAGTTTGGTGGTCAAGTTTATAGGCCCCATTATGGGCTTGCATTTAGGAGGGAAAGTATGGATGTCTAGATACTAGACTGGACGTAGGGGACATGAAACTGTGTAACAGTCAATATGTGTTGCTAAAAAGATTTGGATCCTAATATCCCGTTATTTCTGTACTGTGTCCAACAATCAAACATAATTTTAATATTAACCCCATTGGTTGGTTTGGTTCTGTTTATTTCACGTGATGACATTGGTGTGGGTCCTTTCATGGCAAATGAAGAGCTCGCGTCCCCCCACCTTTTCCTGTCTTTGATTTTTTTTTTTTAAACCAAATTTTTATTTCTTTTCTTGTAATGGTAAAAAAGGGTACAGAATGAAGAAAATAAGGGTCAACAAATCAAAATATCAAATAACATAGTCTCTACAATTTATCGATCAAATATTTGTCACGGTCATCAAATTTGCTCCTTCCCCTTCTTCGTCAATGTATATTTCCATTATTCAGTCTCCGCTACCCCCCTTCAGCATTCCTTGATAACTTGTTACAAACATTACTTGTAAACACTATCCCTCCCATTCCCCCCTCCCCTCTCCATGCGACACAACCCAGAATTTGGCCAACTATACTTTCAGCTCGCACAGGGACCCTGACAGGTCTTCCTTCATGTACCATTCCGTAGACACAAATGTGGACATTATTTGTATTATTTCTTCTCTAGAACATATAACGCTTATGAACTTTCTCCATTTACTGAAAAATGTTGCGGTCATCCTTTCTTTACACCTCTCCACCATCACCTTCTCCAACATGAGCGTTCTTTTCAATTGATTAACAAGTTCTTTTGTTGGTATTTCCTTCACCAGCCACTTCTGAAGAATAGCCCTTTTACTTATCATTGCTATATCATGGAAAAGATTCGGTAACTTGTCTCCCCCTTTCTCTCCCTCCTCCCGATGCTGATAGTGAAATAACCAGACCATTGGATCCAACTCTACATTTCTATTCCAGATTTTCCTCACTACCCCTTGGACTTGTTTCCAAAATCTTTCAATCCTTTCGCACTGCCATATCCCATGATATAGATCTGTTTTTCCCGTACCACAATTTGGACAACTCATCATCTTATCTGGATGTCTTGCATTCAGTATATTAAATCTATAGATAGCTCTATGCATGATCCTGAATTGGGTATCTCTTAAGTTCTCATTCACAATCCCTGTCTTTGATCTTACTTTGATACATATGGATGCAATCTAGCTAAGAGACCCTCATACATACTACCTTCTGATGTTTCTCTACCATAACCCCCTAAAACCAAGGAGGTTTCTTTTCTTTTAAAAATATCAGTCAGTCATGTTTTCTTTGTGCCCATCCTGGTATCTCTGTTCCTATGAGGTGACCTTGGCTATTAGCCACACATGCCGGTAATAAACTTGTAACATTTGGGAGGTTTCACAATGTGCTCAGATCTGTACTAGAATGTTCTCCAACTCTGCTGAGAATTGAGAAACTTCACATTTCTTCTGCGTTTGACTTTTGTTTTTCATTAGCTGGAGAATTTCGGCCATGCTTGGTCTGGAAACCACATTAAAGTACCAATGTGATGGATTTCTATAGCGGCGGACGGTAAGAAGGACATGAGCTGGGTATATTCATACACAGGGTTTATAAGGAGCTGATCTGAAAATGAGCAATTCCAGACAATACATAGAGCGCAAACATCTACCACTTACCTTGTGTCGAATAAAAAGGATCTATTAGATTTTTCCACATTTGAGCCAGAAACGTCACAGCGGCCAGTTCACCTCCTTTCCTTTCGCTCCCCCACTGTGTACTACTCAAGGAGAATCTGAATTGATGGGGGTGCGATTCATGGCGAACTGTCAGGTATAGACTTGGCGCCGATCCAATCAGTATACATCAGTCTAGAGGGGATTATAATGTTCACTGTATTTTGTAATCCTGCACAGATTATACTCTGCCCTTGAGCGCAAGCTGCACTGTGCTTTATATTTTCTGGAGATTCACAATGACAAAATTGAGAAGGGGGTGTGGATGGGGGCAGCAGAGACCTGTTGGCTTACACCTCGTTCAGGTGTATATTCGCCTATAAACTGACCCACTGATCTTAGCCATAGCATTGAGCCTCTACGAAGAAAGTCCTTCAATGCAGAATACGTCCATTTCATCGTTCTGATAATATATTGATCTGGAGGCTGATTGAATCCTTGTAGCCGGGTCTCCTGATGGCAGCTGATCACGTCTCTGCCTGAGGAGGATGCATTACTCTCTTGATTAGCCTTGAAATTCCAGTTTACTCGTCCCATAGTAAGTTGTGATTATATGCTGCTTTACGGCAGACATAATATTGCCTTTATCTGTCTAGCTCCGAGACCGTTCTGTAAATGTTAGCATTAGTAAGCTATGGTGTGTTCAGTCTGTCTCCATATAGGTTTCTACATGTACATTATACTGGGGAGGTCATAGATGTAAACATGGCAGTGGGGTCATTAGCTACCAGTTAGTTTTCTGCTATTTCTTTCTGCAGACTACTTGGCTGATATCGTTGCTCTGTGCAATCATTTTTATGTCTCGCAGGGTTACCTGCCTTTAGGGTACAGATGTGAAATGGACGGGGGCTGTCCTGTAGACTTCAATATGTTTCATCTGCTGATATACTAGTTGACATCATGGCTGGGTTCATTCCCATCATATTTTCTGATTTTCTGTCATAGGAGGAGAGAATTCTCACTAGTGCCACCTGTTAGCGGTGGCTACCATATTGGACATAGTATGACCATTTGATGAGCCCTGTAACATGGTTACGACTATTAACCGAGCCAAGAGGGTAAGATGTTAGGCATTGACTCATCTAGTTCAACTATCAATAGTCCCCCCCCCCCCGAAAGAAAAAAAAATATTCATAGACTCACTAATGAAAGCTAGTTTACCCTACCCATTCATGTATCATTAGGTCTGTCAGATTACACCATAGTGACCATCATTTTGACAGGAAGAATAACACATTTCTTTGTGTAATATAAATCAATCAGTGATGGAGGTTTTGCTATCTAGAATGTTCTGAAAACATATTGTAGTGAATGGAGAGAACTGCTCATGCTCAGCCACCCTCAATATCCGGTCAGATCTGTGAGTTCTTCCTCAGCTCTAATCAGACGGAGGAAAAAAGTCGCAGCATGCCTCGGATCACTCGCACCCATACAAGTCTATGGGTGCTTGTGAAACATCAGACTGCACTCTGATGACAACAGAGACAGGCAATGGAGAAGATGAAGAGATTAATCTTTCCATCTCCTCACCTGTGCTCTGATTCTCGCATGTGAGAGAATCTGATCACAGTGAATGACACTCGGCACACGCTCACAGTAGTGTCTGAGCTGAGTGATGTTAGCATATTGCATCAGATACTTTATGCTAGTGTGACACCGGCTTAAGTAGTGTTGAGGCACAGATATAGCTCTTAACATTCATCTCATCTTGCATATTTTCTCACTCATGCCTACTAATCTACATCCAAAACTGTCAGGGCATCCAAGGGCGCATATCCAGCTGAAATGCATTGCAGCACCGAGACACGTCGGGTCCCTGCACTGCAAACTGCTGTGGCGCAGGGTCAAAGGAGGCAGCAACCGGCTCTGGGGCTATCTGTGTATCCACTGCTTAAGAAAATGCATATTCAGTATCCCACCCACCTCTTTGTACTGAAGCCGGTGCGGCGAGGTGGGTGGTATTATGGGTGCGGGGAGCAGTGAATATACAGTACAGACCAAAATTTGGACACATCTTCTCATCTCTAGAACAATTGTTAAGAGGAGACTGTGCAGCAGGCCTTCATGGTAAAATAGCTGCTAGGAAACCACTGCTAAGGACAGACAACAAGCAGAAGAGACTTGTTTGGGCTAAAGAACACAAGGAATGGACATTAGACCAGTAGAAATCTGTGCTTTGGTCTGATGAGTCCAAATTTGAGATCTATGGATCCAACCACCGTGTCTTTGTAGAAAAGGTGAACGGATGGACTCTACATGCCTGGTTCCCACCCTGAAGCATGGAGGAGGAGGTGTGATGGTGTGTCGGTGCTTTGCTGGAGACACTGTTGGGGATTTATTCAAAATTGAAGGCATACAGAACAAGCATGCTACCACAGCATCTTGCAGCGGCATGCTATTCCATCCGGTTTGCGTTTTAGTTGGACCACCATTTATTTTTTAACAGGACAATGACCCCGAACACACCTCCAGGCTGTGTAAGGGCTATTTGACTAAGAAGGAGAGTGATGAGGTGCTACACCAGATGACCTGGCCTCCACAGTCACCAGACCTGAACCCAATCGAGATGGTTTGGGGTGAGCTGGACCGCAGAGTGAAGGCAAAAGGGCCAACAAGTGCGAAGCATCTCTGGGAACTCCTTCAAGACTGTTGGAAAACCATTTCCGGTGACTACCTCTTGAAGCTCCTCAAGAGAATGCCAAGAGTGTGCAAAGTAGTAATCAAAGCAAAAGGTGGCTACTTTGAAGAACCTAGAATATAAGACATATATTTTCAGTTGTTTCACAATTTTTTGTTATGTATTCCATTCCACATGTGTTAATTCATAGTTTTGATGCCTTCAATGTGAATCTTCAATTTTCAGAGTCCTGAAAATAAAGAACACTCTTTGAATGAGAAGGTGTGTCCAAACGTTTGGTCTGTACTGTACGTTTTCAATAGCAGCAGACCTGATCACCCAGCCGCTGGCTTCCTGCAGTGGCTGGGCGTTCATGTGCTGGTACCGTATTAAAGAGAATGATTAGTCACTGCGCTCCATGCCCATAATCCCGGGCATGGGGAGCAGTGAATATGCCAGAAGCTGATGCAGGTATAAGTGGGCGTTCCTGGCAGTGATGTCATGTGCTGCACCGCTTACATGCTCAAGTCAGTTGCCAACATCATAGGAGGACACTGGGGGAGCCGAAGGAAGGTGAGTATAATTTTGGTTTTTTTTTTGTTTTTTTTTTTTACTGTGTGCGGCGTGATGAGGATCATATGTACCAGGATGTGGCCATATAATACCAGAATGGGATCATGTAATACCAGGATGGGGGCCATGGAATGCCAGAATGGGGGACAAAGATACAAGCATGTGATGGGAAAGCAGGTTGCTGAGGAAAAGAAGCTCTTTCCCTCGGCACCCAGCTTTCCCATGCTCTGCTATACATCTTTCAGCATCCAGCTGTCCCATGCTCTGATATCACGGGAAAGCTGGGTGCTGAGGTAACGATGTATAGCAGAGCATGGGAAAGCAGTGTGCTGGAGGAAAAATATATAGCAGAGCATGAGAGAGCTGGGTGCTGAGGGAAAGATGTATAGCAGAGCATGAGAAAGCTGGGTGCTGAGGGAAAGATGTATAGCAGAGCATGAGAGAGCTGGGTGCTGAGGGAAAGATGTATAGCAGAGCATGAGAAAGCTGGGTGCTGAGGGAAAGATGTATAGCAGAGCATGAGAGAGCTGGGTGCTGAGGGAAAGATGTATAGCAGAGCATGGAAAAGCCAGATACTGAAGGAAAGATGTATAGCAGAACATAGGAAAGCTGGAGGGGGCACCCAGGTCCAAATTTTGCATCGGGGCCTATTGAACTGTAGTTATGCCACTGCTGGCCATACACATTAGGTAGCAGTTTTATCTCTGAACACTTCCTCTCCTTATACATGAACACCGTGGCTTATCTTATTTAAAAATAAAAGGTTGGGATGCTGAAATTCAACATGCCCAATTTTTTTGTTCTCCAACTTCATTTGACAGTGGTCCATAATACGAATTTGATTGTTGGCCAGTACCATCAAAATCAACAGGTTTTGGCATCATTAATCCTAATATACACTGTCTTGAAAAAGTATTCATACTTTGTGAACTTTTCCATATTTTTTCATATTACACCCACAAACTTGAATGTATTTTATTAGGATATACCAACACTAAGTAACAAGTATTTTTGAAGTGTAAAGGAAATGATACAATGATTTCTGAATATTTTTTAAAAACTGTAAATCTGAAAATTGTGACATTTTGTATTAAGCCCCCTGTAGTTTAACCTCATATAAAATCCTGAGTGACCAATTGCCTCCAGAAATCACCTAATTAGTAAATAGAGTCTACCAGTGTGTAATTTATTCTCAGTATAACTACAGCTGTTCTGTGAAGGCCTCAGAGGTTTATTTGAGAACATTAGGGAACAAATAACATCATGAAAACTGAGGAACAAACCTGACAGGTCAGGGATGAAGATGTCAGGAAGAGTAAAGCCAAGTTATGTTTATTAATATTTTTTTTTTTTTTTTTTTTAAATAACAATGGCCTAAGGTCTGAACATCTCATGGAGCACTGTTCAGTCCAAGATCCAAAAATGGAAAGAGTATGGCAAAACTGCAAACCTACTAAAACCTGGCCATCCATCTAAACTCACATGCCAAGAAAGGAGAGCACTAATTAGAGAAGCAGCCAAGAGGCCTAAGGTGACTCTGGAAGAGCTGCAGAGAGTCACCGCTCAGGTGGGAGAAGCTCTACACAGGACTACTATTAGTTGTATGCTACGTAAATATGGCCTGAGTGGAAAGTAGTAAGTCATTTTAGAAGGCAAGGCATAAGAAGTCTCGTTTGTAGTTTGTAAAAAGCCGTGTAGGGCCTACAGTTAGCATGTGGAAGAAAGTGCTCTGGTAAGATGAGACTAAAAGAGAACTTTTGGGGTTAAATTCAAAACGCTATGATTGATGGGAAATGAACACTGCTAATCACCCTGAAATCACCATTCCCACCGTCAGTCATGGTGGTGGCGTTATCATGCTGTGGGGAGGCTTTTCTTCAGCAGGGACAGAGAAGTTGGTCAGAGTTGATAAGCAGATGGATGGAACTAAATATAGGTCAAACTTGGAGGAAAACCTACAGTATTAGAGGCTGCAAGAGACTTAAGACTGGGCTTAGGTTCACCTTCCAGCAGGTCAACGACTGTAAACGTACTGCCAGAGCTACAATGGATGGTTTAGATCAAAGCATATTCATGTGTGTGAATGGCCCAGTAACAGTCCAGACCTAAATCCCATTGAAAATCTGGGGCAAGACTTGAAAATTACTTTTTCAAGGCACTGTATATGTCTGACTAACGAACTCTTGATGGTGCTTACTATTTTTTGGCACCGTATTGGCAATCTAATGGGCCATTAAGTTGCTGTCGGAGGTCCCCTAGTACACAGTTTTGGTAAGACCCTCTTGACCCATTCCCTTTCATTTTGGGGTCTCAGTGCTGTTTGATTTTTGAAGGTCTTCCTGGTTTGGGTGGGGTTGTTTTATGTTGTGGTGTTTAGGTTTGTGTGTGTGTCAGTAATACCTGTGTGTATATCGGGTAGGTTACAATTGAGTGTGGTTTGTTGCAGGCCTCTGTCATCTGCAGGCATCTTCTATAATTTACCAGTCTCCTGTGGTGCAGATAATGTGTGACTGTTGTGTATATCTGGCTTCGGCCGTGGTGTGTGCGTGGCCTGTGTAACCTCCAGTAATCTCCTGCTGCATGCTGCTTTCTTTCCCAATATATCCCCTCAGCGGCTGACACAGTGCTGTGCAGATCCTAATCATCTAATCTTTCTATGAATTTCTGAGCCACAGAGGCCGTCCCTGGCACAGACTGAGACACCACAGAGCCGAGTGACATACTGTCTGCCCCAGTCACAAACACGCCAGAGCTCTGAAATATGGAGTCTGAGCTCTATTCTAGTGCCTGGGCAACCCACGGACATGTGGTAAAAGACTATAGGCACCAATGTACATGAAATGAAAAAATAGGCAACCTTGAAAATAAACCGAGTTAACAACATCCAGAGTCTAAAGCAGCAAAGCGCCAATGTGTGTCCATGGTAACAGACATTAAATAAACCTTGTGTATTCTGATTCTGCAGTCAGGCTCTCCTAGATTTGTCCCGAATAGTGATAAGCAAACACTAAAATACTCGGGTACTCGAATATAGCACGTCAGACGTGGTTGACTTGAGTACCAAGTTTAATGGAGGTAATAGGCAACTGAAGCATTTTTCCGTAAGTCCCTAACAAAAGTGCTTGGGAGGCAGGAAAAATCACTGAAATGGATGGAATCCATGCTCAAATGGAATGGGAACAGCATGGGGAACATGCCTAGATGACTCTGACCCACAGGTTGCTTTAACTTGGCTAGTAGTTTCCAGCAGCAGACAGCTGGGGGCTGATATCATCAGGCTGGGAAAGCCCATGGTTATTTGACCCTTCCCAGCCTAAAAATACTTGCTCACAATCCCCCCAGAATTTGCACATCACAGTAGAGGTGGCAATTGTGGCACTTTGCCTTCTTCTTCCTGATTTCCCTCGTGCGGTGGCAATCTGGGTAATACTTTTTGAGGGGTTTATGTCAGCTAGCATCAAGTACAAGGGCTAAGTCATTAATAAAAACACAAAGGAAAAGATAGTTTACTTAACTAAAGACTCCCCCCACACTATCCCTCATTCACCAATTTATTATCAAAAATGTTCCACCAAAGTTTGTCGTAGTCAATGTTCTCCAAACACAGCTCTGGCGACAATAGCTATAAAATACAGCTGTTGACAGGCGCCGGGTAATGACAACTCTTATCAGCTTCGCTGGGTCTCGCTGAGCACAGCATTGAGCCTGCGGCTCTAATGAGAGTTGTCGTCACTGCCCATCGTCTGTGAATACTTGTATTTTACAGCTATTCACAGCCGCCGGAGCTCCGTTTGGAAAACCTGAACTACGGCAAACTTCATGGGAACATTTTTGATAATAAATTGGTGAAATAGTGTGAGGGAGTCACAACTTTATTCTTGACCTGTCTAGTTTGTTCCTTGGTTTTCATGATTCTGGTTGTTCCCTAATGTTCTCAAATAAACCTCTGAGGCCTTCACAGAACAGCTGTAGTTATACTGAGTCAATTGAGTCCACTTGTGTGTAATTTATTCTAATTATGTGACTTCTGGAGGCAATTGGTTTTTCAGGCTTTTATTTGGGTTATCAGACTTAGGGCTGAATACAAATGCACGTCACAATTTTCAGCTTTATATTTTAAAATATTTAGAAAACCGGGTATTATGTCCTTTACACTTCACAAATCCTTGCTCCTTTATGTTGCTATATCACATAAAGTCCTAATGATTATGGGTGTAACATGAAGAAGAAATGTGGAATAATTCACGAGCTATGAGTACTTTTTTCAAGGCATTGTAGCTGAAGAGGACTCCACCAGTTTCAGCATGATAAACTGGCCATACATACTGGCTGCAGAACTGAAGAAAGCCTTTTAGATTTTACTTTCTCATGTCCATTGTGGAAATATTATCATTCTAATTCTCCCTTCAATCAAGGGGGAGTTAGCCGATATTTGTCGCTGGAGGTTGTTAATTTTTATCCTCTATAAGGCTGGGCTCACATACCATTTGCCACTCGGAGGAATAATAGAGGAACAGCAAAATATTAAATTTTAAGAAAATATTCTCCAAAATTGTAATTTAGTCAGAAATACAATTACTTAGTAAAACGGACATGTCAGGAGATTTGGACGTGCCTCTTTAAAGCCTCATATTATAATATTCTCTGAGAAATGTACATTATTTTTGTGTTGTATGCTGTTATGTACAGTGAAATATCTTTTGCAAAAACCACACAAATTGAATTAAAGAGTTGAGATAGTCACATGAAAGAAGATACCTAATGTACAAGGATGGGAGAATGTTATCAAAGTACAGTCATACTAACAGCACAGAGCTGTATGACAATGAGTGTTGTCATAGTACAATTATACTGATGGCACAGAGCTGTATGACAATGAGTGTTGTCTTGGTACAATCATACTGACAGCACAGAGCTGTATGACAATGAGTGTTGTCATAGTACAATTATACTGATGGCACAGAGCTGTATGACGGTGAGTGATGTCCTAATGCATTCATACCGACGGCACAGAGCTTTGTGGCAATGAGTGTTGTCATAGTACAGTCAATCTGACATCCATGTGACGTTGAATGTCAGTGGTGGAACTTAAAGTCCCAAAGCTCAAATGGGGTCCCCAATTATTGAAACTCTTTAGTAGCATTGGTCTTTTTTTATGCAGTGGGGGGAATAAATAGTTGATTGCCGATTTTGCAAGTTTTCCCACCAACCAAGAATGAAGAGGTCTGTAATTATCGTAGGTACACTTCAACTGTGACAGACAGAATAGAAAAAAAATCCAGAAAATCAGTGTGATTTTTTTTAAAAAATAATTAATTTGCATTTTATTGCATGATGTGTATTTGATCACCTATCAACCAGCAAGAATTCTGGCTCTCACAGGCTTACTTTTTCTTTAAGAAGCCCTCCTACTCTGCACTCATTACATGTATTCATTGTACCTGTTTGAACTCATTACCTGTATAAGGCCCTGTGCGCACACTGCGTTTTTTTGCTGCGGTTTTGCCGTGGTTTTTGCTGCAGAAAAGGTGCGTTTTTTTGTTGATAATCTTTCTGCAGTCCTTCCCCAGCAAAATCTAAGAGAAATTAAAAATGCTGTGCGTCCGTGCTTATTACCGGCAGCTCCTTTAGCGATCGGATGAGAGTCTAATCCTGTCCCATCGCTGCAGGAGCTGCCGGTAATCAGCTGATGAAGACTCCTGACGGCAGGATCAGCTGATAAGTTAAGCCAGTCGGGCGCTAAAAATCCGGCAACACCGCGAGAATTACGATCAGCTGACGCGTCAGGTAACCGCATTAGGTGATCAGCGCCAGGTCCTGCAGGCATACGTACCCGGGGAGACTGCACACAGGCGGAGCAGGAGCGGCGGTACCAGGAGAGGAGCTGGGACCGGACATGGCACCGGAAGTCTGCTGACAGGTGAGTATGACATTTTTTTTCTACTGTTTACTTTTGTTTTCGCCGCTGCCTCCACCTCCCGCCCAGACATGGCGCCGCACTGGAGCTGACATGGCACCGGGCGGGTTGTGGAGGCAGCGGTGGCGGTACCGGGAGGATTCACACTTCTGTGTTTCCCAACAGAAGGAATCCTCTTCCTGTACACGTCACTATACTGCCCACCCCTTGCGTTTATAACTGCGTTCATAGCTGCGTTTTTAGTCATAGAAACGCAGCTATATGCGTTTTTGAACATCTCATTGAACTCAATGGGTGAAAAATGCAGGGAAAAACGCAGAAATAATTGACATGCTGCGTTTTTGTGGTCACCACAAAAACGCAGCTACAAAAAAACGCTGTGTTCAGACAGCAAAAATGAAAACTCATAGACATTGCTGGGAAGCAAAGTCACTGCATTTTCAGCGCAAAAACGCGGTAAAAAACGCCGCTAAAAACGCAGCAAAAATGCCTAGTGCGCACAAGGCCTTATAGTATAGCATCTGACTGCGTGTCTCTGTACACATAGAATCTGCCTATTATAACTCGCCCATATGAGGACTGTACAGTGTGCTGGCAGTGACACCAGTGTAGACATTGTACATACAGTCAGATGTGAGGCACAGGCGTGATGTAGGGGGGCTGCCCTGTGGGTATGTTCGGCTCCGAGCCAATATGATCTGCAGATTGTTACTGAAACAATGCCTTGCACAGAAGTGAGCAATGAAGGAGCGGAGCCAACCACTATGAATTCACCAAGACAATAGACAGTGCCAGGGGCTGTAGTAATGAAGGTGCTTTCCTGTGGTTGGGTGGGTGAAGAAGGCATTGATGGCCTCAGAGCCCAGGATCTGAGCTTGTGCATGCTGTTTCCTTGTAGGCCCAGCAGTCTTGTGTAATCCATCTATATAGCATGAAGCAGTTTATATGTATCGGATCCCAGGAAGCTCTGTATACACCACACCCCATGTAATGTGATAAATAGGACAGGTCGAGCTCTCCTTTCATAAATGCGCTGGATGTGAGGGTGTGATCACTGCTCATATTGTCTGAGACCTCCACATCTCGGGGGACAGGGCCGTATGGACAAGACTAGATAGCATTTCAGCTTTGAGTTTTAGGATGATTAAAATGCATACAAGACAGAGCGTCCATGTGTGGTGACATAATTCACAAGGGGTGTGGTGAAAGCCTGGAGTGGAGCTCTCCCCCTCCCTGCCCTCAATGTCTGTGCCAGTCGGGCATTGTTTGCAGCTGTGTCCTTTGGGCCCTCGCTCTTTCATTCCCCCTCCCATATAGATCAGCTGTATGTGGAATTGACTAATTTCCAGGATGTCTCTGTCTGTCACGACCCCAGCCCCCCCAATCATGTCATCATCCCAACAATATGTCCACAGGGTGGAGGTAAATCAGTTTGGAAAGGAGCTAATAACCCATAAAATAAAGAGGTGAACGTCCGATGATGCCAACACGACAGTGATTCCTACCGGTTTAGAGGTTATGTTCACTGTGTATATACAGATGAGATCCTGCGTAGTGTATGCAGATGTGGTCTCCTGTATTGTGTGTGTACGGAAAGGAATTAAAGGGGTGCAGGATTTAGAAAGTAGTTTGCTCTTTTATTCTTCTGAAAACTCTTACCCATGGGTGGAGTGAAAAGAGTTGAGCTGCAATACCAGACACAACCATTACCCTAAGTGGCACTGTTTAAAAAAAAAATAATAAAAATATATATATTATAATATGGCATGCTGATTTTAAATCCTGACTTGCTTTGTAATGACATTGATGCCGATAAACTCCTAGTTTTGGACAATAGGTTTTAAACCGGATTGGACTGGTGGCGTGGTGGTGGTTTTGGGCTCCTTTTAGTTCTATAAGTCAGCTAGGCTTAACCATAGCCACGTGAGAAGGGTGCTACGATGTTACGATTATGACCAGCCAGAATATCTGGAATAATTTTTTATTGATCCCACTAGCCAACATGTGAGACTGAACCATCAGTTGATACAGATTATTAGTAAATTAAAGGAACCTCGTGCCATTCGTATTTCACTTACAAATGAACAGCCAGATTCATCCGGTCGTGCCACACACCTGTATTATCGGCCGACCAGAGCCAAGAAACTATATTCAGGCATCTTTTGTGTGACATGTATTGGCCGCATAACCGACACTGGCCTAAAGGTACAAGACGATACGATAACGGCAGGTACGTCAAGACTTAGTGATGTTTCTATAGAAAATTGCTTTGACAGGGACATTAACAATTAAAGAAATTGCTACATTCGCGGGAGCGATGTAGTATTACAAGGATACTCTATTACTTGCTGATCCGTGGAAAGTCAACTGATTAGACCTCCACCGATCGCTAGAATTTTTTCCTGGACTGCGCCATCTTCTCTTACAGGTACTGCAGTTGAGTGCCATCTTGTTTAACGAGGCTGAGATGCATTTCTCTCTATGGTGTCTGGGTAGGGTTTCTTGCAGTCAGACCCCCATTAATCAGTAAGTGATGACATAATTAGACAATATGCAGTCACTTGGCCTGACCTCGTAAAGGGAATCCCGTCACCAGCTTTTGCCACCTAATCTGCGAGCTACATAATGAAGAGGCAGAGACTCTGTTTCCAGTGATGTGTCACTTACTGGGCTGCTTCTAGTTTTGTTAATTTCCTGCTGATAAAACAATGAATTTACCACTAGAGGACTAGTAAACCTGCCGCTATGTAGTCCTCCATGTTCATAAGTTCTGTATAATCCACTACCAATGACTAGCAGCTTTCTGCCTCTCCTTTCTTTCTTTTTCTTTTTCTTTCTTTCTCTTTCTTTCTTTTTCTTTTTTTCTTTCTTTCTTTCTTTCTTTCTTTCTCTCTTTCTTTCTCTCTTTCTTTCTCTCTTTCTCTTACTTTCTTTCTCTCCTCTCTTACTCTCCTCTCTTTCTCTTAGGCCCCTTTCACACGTCAGTGATTCTGGTACGTTTGTGCTTTTTTTTTAAACGTACCAGAATCACTGACATACGCGGACACATTATAATGAATGGGTCTGCTCACACGTCAGTGATTTTTCACTGCACGTGTCTCCGTGCAGCGTACCCGCGTGTGCGTGATTGCTGCACGGAGACATGTCCATTTTTTTCTGGCATCACTGATGTTGCATGGACCACGCAGTGGTGTGATCCGTGAAACACGTGCCAGAAAAAAACGTCCTTTTAAAATAAAAAACATTTTAACTCACCCAGCGTCCAGCGATGTCCTCTGCAGCCCGTTCTCCCTGCTCCTTCTGTGCCGGCTGATTACTGTCGCGCATATTCATGATGCACGACACAGCCGACCCGGAAGCAGCTGCTGCGGGGGTCACCGCCGGCCGGGTTCTGCGTCGCGGGAGTGATCAGCACCATGGACAGCGGGAGCGGGCGCAGGTGAGTGAATCTCTAAGTGCAATCACGGGCGACGGAGAACGGAGTCCGGATTGCACTTAAACAACCCACGTGTGCCGTGATTTTCGGCACACGCAGGGACATGTGCGTGTTTTACACGCCAGTGAAAAACGTCTGTGTTTTTCACTGACGTGTGAAACGGGCCTTACTTATTCTTTCTTTCTTATTCTCTTTCTTTAGCTCTTTCTCCCTCTTTCTCTTTCTTTCTTTCTCTTTCTCTCCTCTCCTCTCAGATGGGGTAGCAAAAACCTGGTGATAGATTCACTTTAACCACCCAGAATTGCTCTTCTGAATGGGGGTGTCGCTGAAGGAATTGTAGCCATGTGTAAAATAATAGTGACTAATAAGCAGTGGGGATCATGGTCCATACTTTGCCCACACTTTCTTGGTTTCAGCACAGGTCTGTCTTGTCTTATTTGTAAATTGCAGGTAGTACAGATATAAGGATTCTGTGTAACAGAAATTAAAAATGTGAATACCTGAAGGTGGGAACATCGTATCTGAATGTGTTGTCTCCTCATCTTGTTCTTGTGCTGTTTTGCAGGCCCCCTTAGCCCCACGAGATGGGCGTCGACTCAGCAGCTCCCCACCTCCTGAAGAGCCCTTTACATGGGTTGGACCCAGGACTTTGATTATTAGGAAGACCCGGCAAGGATTTGGCTTCACTCTACGCCATTTTATTGTATATCCACCCGAATCTGCAGTACATGCCTCACAACAGGTACAACCCAAACTAAAGTTACATGACATACTAGATCTATTAATAGGACTCATCCTGACAATAAGGGCCCTATTTCAACAGTTTTTCCCTTTTACATCTTTTTCCTGCAAAAATGACACTAATAATGGGAATGGTAATGTAGCACAGCTCTATTTCAGAAAATGGGACCGCCTTCAGTTTCTGTCACCCCTGAGGGTGTGGCAATTGTCGCTGTATAGAGCAAAAACATGAAGGGGCTGCTGGACTACAGACTCTGTCCAACAACAGTGTGTTGTTGTTTTTTTTTTTTTTTTTTGTTTGTTTTTTTTACTGCACTATTCTATGTCCTGTTGTGTATAAATATGTGACTATTCAGATTTTGTGTCACCATGCCTGATGAAGAGACCTGAGTAGTCTCGAAAGCTTGCAATTATTACCATCTTTTCAGTTAGCCATTAAAAGGTATCAACCACTGAGGACTTCAGTTCTTTTAAACAATTTTTTTATCTCTACTGGCTAACACGGTACAAAGATATATTTTACTTGTATCAACAATAGTGGAGGACCCAGAATGACCATAAAGTGATGGCTAGTGATGGGCTGACCCGGACTGTAATAGTCTGGATCCGTGGGAGTTCAAAAGAACCCAAGCACCAACCACGGGCCCAGAGTTCTCGCGGAACTCCGGGTAATGATGCAGATCCGGCCACTCTGGTAACTAAAAAATAAATAAAACAAAGAAAATTAAAGAAAAAAAAAAAACAGAAAATAAGAATAAAGCAAGCAGTTTATACTTACTGGTCTTTGCGCGGCTGTACACTGGTTCCGTGGCCGCTCATTATCTTCATGCATATGTACTGCTTCCCCCGCCCACCGGCAGGCCTCGCGCCTGGTTGCAGTCACACGCACCCCATTTTGTGTTGACAGCGTGTCTGACTGCTTTCAGTCACACACTCTGTCCTTGTCTAGATTGGTGTAGAAATAAATAAATAAAAAACTTGGCCTAGAGTCCCCCAATATTATGATACCCAGCCATGATAAAGCATACGGTTACAGGCTTCAGCCCCCAGCAGACCACGTTATCTTGGCTGTGTATCAAAATAAGAACCTGATGTGTTTTTTTTGTTTTTTTTTTTTAAATAATAATTTCTTTGTCGCTCCATTGGGAGACCCAGACAATTGGGTGTATAGCTTCTGCCTCCGGAGGCCACACAAAGTATTACACTTTAAAAAGTGTAACCCCTCCCCTCTGCCTATACACCCTCCCGTGGACCACGGGCTCCTCAGTTTTATGCTTTGTGTGGAAGGAGGCACACATCCACTCATGCATTCTCATAACTTAGTTGTCGGTTGGAAGAAAAGAGGACCCCCACGGGGTCCCCGGCATGCTCCCTTCTCACCCTACTATGTCGGCGGTGTTGTTAAGGTTTAGGTACCCATTGCGGGTACAAAGGCTGGAGCCACATGCCGTCTCCTTCACCATCCCTTAGCGGCTCTGGGAGAAGTGGGATCCTGAGCGGTCATCCATTTGCTGGGACCGTGCTCCATCCGCAGCCCCTGTGGGAACCTGCCGGTCCGGAGCCTCTTCAACCCCAGGGACCGGGCCCTGCTACTTAAAGGTACTCTGTGTCCCCATTGGGGACTGTACAGGGAGCGCACCTTCTTCCCGGAAGCCTCGGTAGTTGTAAAACTGAGGAGGCAGGTGGACTTCTGCGCCGACCGGGCCTGCTGGTCGGGCGCGGCCTCAAATTTAGTCCCCGGCTTCACCGCGGCCTAGTCGCGAAAATCCCGCCCCCGGGCCTGCCTGTCAGGGGTAAGGGCGGGATTACCGACATGATGTCGGATGTGACGGCTGGAGCATCCTGCATGTCTTCCTCCCCCATCACTGACCACTGTGGAGACCCCAGACGGTACCCATTGCGGGTACGGAGGCTGGAGCCACAGGCAGTCTCCTTCACCATCCCTTATGCGGCTGGGAGAAGTGGGATCCTGAGCGGTCATCCATTTGCTGGGACCGTGCTCCATCCGCAGCCCCTGGTGGAACCTGCCTGACCGGAGCCTCTTCAACCTCAGGGACCGGGCCCTGCTACTTAAAGGTACTCTGTGTCCCCATTGGGGACTGTACAGGGAGCGCACCTTCTTCCCGGAAGCCGCGGTAGTTGTAAAACTGAGGAGGCAGGTGGACTTCCGCGCCGACCGGGCCTGCTGGTCAGGCGCGGCCTCAAATTTAGTCCCCGGCTTCACCGCGGCCTAGTCGTGAAAATCCCGCCCCCGGGCCTGCCTGTCTGGGGTAAGGGCGGGATTGCCGACATGACGTCGGATGTGAGGGCTGGAACATCCTGCATGTCTTCCTCCCCCCTCACTGACCACTGTGGGGACCCAGACTCCTGCTCTTTGCTGGCGCCACTTCTCCCCTGAGAGCTCCGGCGGCCATTTTCTGGCATTCTGCCGGTGGGTGCTTCTCAGGGGAGCTCAGGGTGAACACAGCACCTGGTGCTGGTCCCCCTAGGGTGCCGGATACACATGTATATATTATATATTTTTCTGTTCGGACATTTACCTTCAGTGGTCACTCTCCTAGGAGACAACAGCATGTCGTCCCAAGGAGCTAAGCTACTCAGGCACAGGTTTTTTCTCGCGGTCTGTACCTCTTGTGGGGCTATGTTACCTGCGGGATCCACCTACCCTCACTGTGAGCAATGCTCAACTCCTGCCTCGCTTGCTCAGCCGGAGCCTCCGGCACTGGTGGGCCCCTCGGCTCATGTAGACCCCCCTGCTCCCCCTGAGCAGGCTGCAGGGACAGAGTCACCGGTGTTGGCCCTCAGCCATTTTCATATGAACAAATGGTCCTCTAAGCTCCTTGAGGCATTGCAGTCCAGACCGGACCTTTCACAGGCCCTGGCCCTGTTAGCTTGTCTCATCCAGGCCCCGCTTGGTTGGCGCCGCAGCGCGCTCCCAGGTTGAGCCCTAGGTCTCAGGCGGAGGACCCCTGCCCGGACCGCAGTCCAAGACTGGCTAAGCGGTCTCGCTGGGACTCTTCCCCGACTTCCTCACGCTGCTAGGGATCCCAGCTTGAGGACTCTCAGGAAGACGAGGAGGACGAGGGAGCTCAGGGCTCTGGCCCTGACTTCACCCTTAACCTTGATACTCCTGAGGGGGACGCCTTAGTAAATGATCTTATCTCGTCCATCAACCAGGTGCTGGATCGCTCTCCTCCGCCTTCTCCTGTAGAGGAGTCGGCTTCTCAGCAGGAGAAACACCAGTCTCTGTTCCCCAAACGTACACTCAATAAGTTTTTTGATCACTCTAACTTCAGGGATGCTGTCCAGAAACCCGAAGCTGTCCCGGACAAGCGCTGGGTTAAACGTCACACTGACACGCGTTACCCTTTTCCATCTGAAGTCGTTAAGGGTTGGGCTCATTCTCCCAAGATGGATCCTCCAGTCTCCAAATTGGCTGCTAGGTCCGTGGTGTCTGTTGCAAATGGCTCATCCCTGAAGGATGCCACTGACAGACAGACAGAGCTCTTGGTGAAGTCCATCTATGAGGCCACGGGCGCATCTTTCGCCCCGGCCTTTGCAGCCGTGTGGGCTCTCCAAGCAATCTCTGCTTGTCTGAAGGAGTTTAATGCTGTCACATGGAATTTTTCTCCGCATGTTCCGTCTTTGACTCTCGGGCATCAGCCTTTTCGTCCTACGCCATGAACGCCGTACTGGACTCCACTAGCCGCACGGCTGTAGCATATGCTAACTCCGTGGCAGTTCGCAGGGCCATGTGGCTGCGCGAATGGGAACCAGACTCGGCTTCAAAAAGGGTTATTAACTGGTTTGCCCTTTTCTGGCGACCGTTTATTTGGCGAACGATTGGATGATATTATTAAGGAATCCAAGGGAAAGGACTCCTCCTTACCCCAGTCCAAACCTAAGAGACCTCAGCAAAGAAAAATGTCCGATCGGGTTTCGGTCCTTTCGTCCCTCCGCCAAGCCACATTCTTCTTCGCCAACAGACCGGAGAAAGGCCAGAGGAACTCGTATGCGTGGCGGCCCACGTCACGACCCCAAAAGGCCGCAGAGGGCACTGCCTCCAAAACGGCTTCCTCATGACTCTCAGCCTCCCCTAGCCGCATCCTCGGTCGGTGGCAGGCTCTTCCGCTTTGGCGGCGCCTGGTGGCCACAAGTTCAAGACCGATGGGTGAGAGACATTCTGTCTCATGGTTACAGGATAGAGTTCATTTCTCGTCCTGCGGCTCGTTTCTTCAGAACCTCTGGGCCCCTTCTCAGGTGGCGTGTCAACAAAGCCTTGCCGTCGCTCTGGCGACTCTCCAGGGACAAACAGCTTTCTCTGCAGGCGGGGGTGCAATCACTTCTTCGGAGTCAGTCACACCCCTTAAGGCGCCTCATGCACTTCCTGGGGAAGATGGCTGCAGCTATGGAGGCAGTGCCGTTCGCGAACCAAGGCGGCACTCGCAGTCGTCAAGCCTTCCAGGAAGTCCGGCGGATTCTGCAGTGGGTGGAAACCACAGGCTCCACCATCCCCGCAGTTCACATCCCGGGCGTAGAAAACTGGGAAGCAGATTTTTTCAGTCGTCAGCGCATGGACGCGGGGGAATGGGCTCTGCACCCAGAAGTGCTTCGAGAGATCCATCGCCGCTGGGGAACGCAGGACGTCGATCTCTCAAGGTCCCGGCTTTCATGGCACGGTCTCAGGATCACAGACCTCTGGCAGCGGACGCTTTAGTCCAGGATTGGTCGCAATTTCGACTGCCTTATGTGTTTCCCCCTCTGGCGATGCTGCCCAGGGTACTACGCAGGATCAGGTCCGACTGCCGTCGCGCCATTCTCGTCGCTCCAGACTGCCCGAGACGGTCGTGGTATCCGGATCTGTGGCATCTCACGGTGGGTCAACCGTGGGCACTTCCAGACCGCCCAGACTTGCTGTCACAAAGCCCGTTTTTTCCATCTGAATTCTGTGGCCCTCAACTTGACCAGGTGGCCATTGGTCCTTGACTCCTAGAGTCTTCAGGGTTATCTCAGGATGTCATTGCCACCATGAGACAAGCCAGGAAGTCAACGTCCGCCAAGATCTATTACAGGTCTTGGCAAGGCTTTCTATCCTGGTGCGCTGATAACGGCTTCCTCCATGGCCGTTTGCCTTACCCACATTCCTTTCATTCCTACAATTTGGAATGGACAAGGGTTTGTCCCTCGGCTCTCTCTCTAGGGCCAAGTATCCACGCTCTCCGTGTTTTTTCTTTCAAAAGCGTCTAGCCAGGCTTCCGCAGGTCCGCACGTTCCTGCAGGGAGTCTGCCACATGGTCCCACCTTACAAACGTCCGTTGGAACCCTGGGATCTTAGCAGAGTCCTGACGGCTCTTCAAAAGCCGCCTTTTGAGCTGCTGCGGGATGTCTCTCTCTCCCGTCTTTCGTAGAAGGTGGCCTTCCTGGTGGCAGTCACATCACTTCAGAGAGTGTCTGAGCTGGCAGCGCTGTCAGGCAAGGCTCCCTTCCTGGTTTTCCCCCAGGATAAGGTGGTTCTTCGTCCTGTCCCGGAATTTCTCTCTAAGGTGGTATCCCCTTTTCATCTAAATAAGGATATCTCCTTGCCTTCCTGTTGCCCTAATCCAATTCACCAGTGTGAAAAGGTTTTGCATTCTTTGGATCTAGTGAGAGCACTCCGGTTCTACGTGTCTCGCACGGTGCCCCTGCGCCGTTCAGATGCGCTTTTTGTCCTGGTCGCTGGCCAGCGTATGGACTCTCAGGCCTTCAAGTCAGCCTTGGCTCGGTGGATCAAGGAACCGATTCTCGAGGCCTACCGTTCTTCTTCTGGGCTTCCGCTCCCTTCAGGGCTGAAAGGCCATTCTACCAGAGCTGTAGGTGCGTCCCGGGCATTGCGGCACCGGGCGACGGTTCAGCAGGTGTGTCAGGCAGCTACGTGGTCTAGTCTGCACACTTTCACGAAGCACTATCAAGTGCATACCTATGCTTCGGCAGACGCTAGTCTAGGTAGGCGAGTCCTTCAGACGGCGGTTGTCCACCTGTAAGAAGGGGCCGTTTTCGGCTCTTTTTTTATTGAGGTATTCTTTTACCCACCCAGGGACTTCTTTTGGACGTCCCAATTGTCTGGGTCTCCTAATGGAGCGACAAAGAAGGGAATTTTGTTTACTTACCGTAAATTCCTTTTCTTCTAGCTCCTATTGGGAGACCCAGCACCCGCCCCTTTGCCCTTTTGGGCTGGCTGTTCTTTTGGGTTATGGTCTTCAGTTCTCCGAACATCCTTCGGATTGAATTTACCCTAGACCAATTTATAAGTTTCCTCCTTCCTGCTTTTGCACCAAAACTGAGGAGCCCGTTGTCCACGGGAGGGTGTATAGGCAGAGGGGAGGGGTTACACTTTTTAAAGTGTAATACTTTGTGTGGCCTCCGGAGGCAGAAGCTATACACCCAATTGTCTGGGTCTCCCAATAGGAGCTAGAAGAAAAGGAATTTACGGTAAGTAAACAAAATTCCCTTCTTTAAATAAAAACTGGATAAGGTTCCCCCTCCACCAATTTTGATGCCCAGTCATGATAAAGAAGACACCTGAGAGCTATTGTTCTCAGGCTGGGGAGGCCTATGGTTATTTGGGCCCTCCCAGCCAGAAAATAGAAGCCTGCAGCCACCCATGATTGCCGCTTCCATTATATGCGACAATCCCTGAACTTTACCCTGCTCATCCTGATTCCCCGGTGTGGCAATCTCGGTATAAGGGGTTAATGAGAGCTCACAGCTGCCACTAAGCCCTAGATTAGTAATGGGAGATGTCTGAGACCCCCCCCCCCCCCATTACTAATCTGTAAGTGAAAAGAAATAAACATAAATGCCGAAAAAAAATCCTTTATTTGAAATAACATGCAAAAAAACCTCACCCTCTTTCACCCATTTTATTAACCGCAAAAACACCCAAGTCCGACGTAATCCACATGAGGTCCCATGACAATTCTAGCTTTGCTACATATGAATTGATAGCGTGTGGGCATAGAATATGACCACCTGCTGTGTGCTTCAGACAGGCAATGAGCTGCAGCGATGAGCGGTGACATCAGTCAGGTTATTTGCAGTTCTCACGCAGGTAACTTGACCTCAATTGACCTTTATTGAACTGCGTGACCTTACCTCAGTGCATACTTATGAAGGATAATGAGCGGCCTTGGAAGTAGCGTTAGAGCTGCATGGTGACTGGCAAGTATAAAGCGCCTGCTCTAATCCCCCTATCCCTTCTACCACCATTTTTAAGCTTTTGATTTGGATCCCCACGACTTTTATATGGGGACTGGCAACTGGTCAGATATACAGGATCAATTCCGGGCCCAATCCAGGGTTGTTTTGGTTTTTTTTTTGTTTTTTTTTTACCCCAGTTGCACCTGCTGATCCCAGGTATCTGCGTGTCCGACCATTACTAGTGATGGCATACCCTTTTGATATGCCTAGATGGATATACTGCTTCATTAATAAGAAAAATGAAATTGCCCTCATTACTGAACTGCGTTTCCCTCACGAAACTTAGTTACCATTTTAAGGTATTTGCACTGGTGTAGACATGTCAGCGGATTGGTAGGATTCTTGGTGCCAGAAATCCCTCCATTCACTAAAATAAGGGCTTTAGAGTGTAACACATAAATATATTGTGAAGTATGCTGGCTTTGCATTCTTTGTACTGGGTGTTTACATTCTCTGCTTTTCTTGCAGGAAGAAAATGGCGGTGCAGGTATGTGGCCCAGATGTTGTATATACATTATGTAGTCTGCAATGTGGTAAATATTTTCTTTACAAAGTTTTCAAGGCCTCTAAACACACTAGAGTGAAGTCGCTCAAACCTGCCGATTTTGGTGGGACCTTCAATCCTTCTGATGTGTATGAGGGCCTCCCAACTTCCCCAACACCCCCTCCATCCCCCTCCTCCCCGGACAGGGTAAGGAAAAGGATGATAGGATATTCGGAATTTTAAGACTTTTGTTTTCCGATACACCGCTCTCAAAGTTGTCTGATGGCGGCTTTTTCCTTTCTTTCTGATAACATGTGAACTCTCAGCTCAGCTGTTGTCCATGTTGTCCATGTGCATGGGGAAGTTGGAAGGGATGGCTGTCTGCCAATTTGAAGGGTCTGATGATGGCCATCTCAAATGTTTGGTCAGCTTTACACAAATGGGCTTTAGATGTGGCCCAACAGACAGCGAAGTATAAGGTGGAGCAGAGGGTGGCTACAGTTTGATTAACCGTATAGAGGGGTCTATGATGCCCGTATGATGCCCGTTGATATTGGCTACACGCCTGTTTTTTGTACATTAAATTAATTATACAATTCTCCTATATGCAAAATGTTATCTTTTTCCTTAAGCAGCTTAACCCTTCTCCTTCTACAAGTCTCTGTTCTTGTGCTGTGTTTTAGAGTATCCCTCTGCATCCAGTCGCCTGGAACCAATGGACACCATCTTTGTCAAGCAGGTGAAGGAAGGTGGACCTGCCCAGCAGGCTGGATTGTGCACTGGTGGGTGATGGGACAAGAGTAGAGAGTGATTGTATTCATATAGATTTGTATGTAACTTGTACGCAGCAAAGGATGTATTTACTGCGTAGTATATAGCACCGATATGTTCCACGATGTTGTACACTCACTGTGTCAATGCACATTCATGTAGACACTGCCTTAGTGAGCACAATCTTAAAGGAGTTGTCCGACATAAACTCAAAAATTGTTGTTAAGCTAATCTGTGCTGTATTGTCATATAAATCACCCCTACATTATTTTTTGTTTTCTAACTTTTGTTCCTCTTGAATTATTCCTTTATTCTCTGCAGCTCTGTGTTTACATTCAGCTCCAGCAAACTGACCTCTTCCTGTGCAAACCTCAGTCAGAGCTGGCACCTCCCGGCTTCAGTGTCCAGCCCCTTCCCAGTGTCCAGCCTCGCCCCCTGCCCACCCCCTGCACACACATTCCCTGTCAGTATTCTTCCCCAGCACCTGACCTGTTATCACTACAGCATTGCAAATAACAGCCCCACATCGGGCTCTGCACCCCGCACCACATCGGGCTCTGCACCCCGCACCACATCGGGCTCTGCACCCCGCACCACATCGGGCTCTGCACCCCGCACCACATCGGGCTCTGCACCCCGCACCACATCGGGCTCTGCACCCCGCACCACATCGGGCTCTGCACCCCGCACCACATCGGGCTCTGCACCCCGCACCACATCGGGCTCTGCACCCCGCACCACATCGGGCTCTGCACCCCGCACCACATCGGGCTCTGCACCCCGCACCACATCGGGCTCTGCACCCCGCACCACATCGGGCTCTGCACCCCGCACCACATCGGGCTCTGCACCCCGCACCCGCACACATATGGCTCTGCACCGCACACGCACACATATGGCTCTGCACCGCACACGCACACATATGGCTCTGCACCGCACACGCACACATATGGCTCTGCACCGCACACGCAAACATATGGCTCTGCACCGCACACGCACACATATGGCTCTGCACCGCACACACACACATATGGCTCTGCACCGCACACGGCGCTCTGTACCGACACCCTTATCCCATAGGAAACACATGTAGGGAGTACATACTCACCCTTCCTCGGTCCCCGCCGCTCCTGCACGTTCGCGCGCTGTCTGTGCTCTGGACATATCAGCACAGTAGTGACGTCACCGCTGTGCTGAAGAGAGCACAGACAGCGCGACAGTGATGAGAAGCAGCGCTGCGCTGCTTCTCATCAGCGCTTTCAAATGTACCGGCATCTGTGATCTGTGATGCTGGTACATTTGAATGTGCGATCCTGAGCAGGGAGCCTGGTGCTGGCGGTGACACCACGGCAGCCGCCGCCAGGCCCCTCCCCCAGGTCACGGACCCCACAGCAGTGCAGGGGGAGGTTGCGGGGAGAGTAAGGGGTGCGGGGGAATGTGTGGGAGGGTGCAGGGAAGGGGGGCGGGGAGCATCGCACTGTACAGCCCAGCAGGGCGGTAACATGCTGTTCCAGATTTGCATGTCAACATGGTCCTGCCCATGTTGACATGAAATGACCGGAAGCAGCAAAAACGCGGCAGGAGCGGTCACATGACCGCTCTGAGCTGGGGGAGAGGGGCTGACAGCAGGGCAGGTAAGTGGTCACTATCTACTTACCGGCCCCAATGTAGCCCAATAGGGTAATAAAAAAAAAAGTCAAAAGACGCCGGATAACCCCTTTAAGTACAATTTCTGGTGGTGAAAATGTGGAGTCAACCCCAACATTACTATTTGTCACTTACATCACTTACACCTGTTTTTTGTTTTTTCTTTTTTATTAAATCAGATCTTTTTTCATAAATTTCAGATATGTTACATACTCCATTTTGTAATAAAAGGCATTTGTATATGAAAAACAAGAATCCACACACATTTACCCCTATTACTCCCCCAATAAAGCGCTCTTGCTCTTGGCAACCCATTTTCCTTACATAATTTTCTGTAAATCTCTAGAACCTGTTTTTTTTTTTTTTTTTTTAAATTTTTTACCTTTCTGGTGTGTAAAGGGAACCTGTCCATGTCATTTATCCCCACTAAATTGCCCCCAATGACCTACAGGGCCTGCAATGTGCATCACTAGAACAAGCCTGTGAGAAATTGATGTCTGAATGAGGCTTTAGGTGTCTTCTTTGAGCACTAAGCCTGTATCTGTTCTTTTTGGTTGACGAGCTGTTTATTTTTCAGGTGACCGGCTCGTAAAGGTTAATGGAGAGAGCATAATCGGAAAAACGTATTCACAAGTCATTGCTCTGATACAGAACAGGTGTGACGTGGGGCATATTGAGGAGTGTGGGAGGGAAGCGCATGACCATGGCAGTTTCTGACACACAAGTAGATGAGACTTTCTGACTCGAGTTTCATATATTGATGTATGATTTTGTGTGTTTTTTTTTTTTGTTTTTTTTTCTTTACCTAGTGATGATGTGCTGGAGCTCTCCATTATGCCACGGGATGAAGATATCCTACAGCTGGTGAGTGCCACACATGGAAGCCTCCTGGGACTGTTAGACTTCTAGCATAACCTCTGTTTACCATCTATGTCTGCAGCTTTTCTATTTATCTGCTAAACCGAGGCCTTAAAATGTGATACATATATAATTTATTACGTGATCTATTCAGTGTCTTGATTACATATATAACTGGTATCTGTAGGAAATGATTAGCTGAGCATTTCTATGTGCATGTATTTAAAATAATTCTATTAATTGAGTTCCAAAACCAACTTATTGCCCTAAATCCTGCCCTATCCCCCACCACTGCTGAATTAGTTTAAACGGGTTGTTCTACTGGACAACCCCTTATTAATGGTCTCTTGGAGGTGACAAACACAAATATTGTATTCACCCCATGAACTGGTACCTCTTCTCCATAGTAAACAATGACTACAGAAGAGCAGCGCTAGTCCACGAGTTGAGGATCACTTTTTGTTCTTCTTCTCACCTCCTTGGTTTCATTAATAGTGGGTATCCAGTAGTGAACAACCCTGTTGAAATGTATTTAACATGCTATTAGTCTTTTACATGGCGTCATCCCAAGTTCCTAATATATTTTTACTTCTATTGTCACCTTCAGGCGTACTCACAGGATGCATATCTGAAAGGGAATGAGCCATACCGTGGAGGAGCACATAGTATCCCCGAGCCACCCCCTGTGTTTTATCCATGGCGGAGTCAGCCACCTGAATGTTCTCCTGGGTATCCTGCAAGCTCCAGAGTACAGCACTCCAACTATGAGGACTTTGCTTCCATCAGAAGCCCCATACATGGCGATGTTCCAAGGAGCAGCCCTACTCACCATGACAGCTATTCCAGACCTCTTCCTAATCCTCTCCCTCCTCACAGACCCTACATGGGAACTCCATCTTCATCTGACAGATTCAGAGGACCAGGCCCTCCATGTAATTCTGCATATGGTTGGGCTTCACGTTATCAGCCAGAGCCTCCAAGTAAAGCTCCTGTAGACTCTTGGGAGCAGACAGCTAACCCCCGCTGGGTGAGTCATTGGGAGAGACAGCAAGCACTGTGCAACTGGATGTCCCAACAGACCCCTCGTAGGAGGGGTTCTGCTTTACCCCCAAGAAGACGTAGTGCCTCACAAGATCGCCTAGGAGAAGTTTCCCATCCTAGCAACTGGCCCCATAGTGTGTCACAAGATACTCTTCACCATCCTCCTGAAAATGATTCTTGGGGTCATCGAGCGCAGTCAGATAATTTTCTGGCCCATTATGGAAGATCTATGGAGAAACTGGAGTTGAATGCTTTAATATCGCCTCCTTATGAACGCCCTGTTTGGTGTTCAGACCGACTCCCACGGACAACACAAGCAGTGTCACGTCCTCCTGTAAGTCAGACTATGCCATCTGTCCCTAGAGATGTAGCAAAGCCTCCAACCCAGCACTCTAGTTCTGGGGATTCCGGGTACATTGGGTATCGGAGTTATAGTCCATCTTTTCAGCGTCGGACTGAGCTGCTTCATGCTTTTTCCTTTAGGGAGACTGCTTTTAGTGGCTTCCCTACATTTAGGACAGCACAATATCCAAGTTCTCCCCCATCTCCAACAGAAAGGAGAGAACCATCTGTAAGTGTCAGCTCCACAGATGAGAGTAGTGCAACGGAGGAGAGAAGAGAGGAGGTAGTATTGAGACAGAAGCCCCCATCAGGGCGCAAGCCACCGGCAGCTGCTCGACAAGTCAATGTTCTCTTTCCTGATGAAGGCAAAGACTTGGAGTACTCGCCT
Source organism: Anomaloglossus baeobatrachus (assembly GCF_048569485.1). Classification (NCBI taxonomy): domain Eukaryota; kingdom Metazoa; phylum Chordata; class Amphibia; order Anura; family Aromobatidae; genus Anomaloglossus; species Anomaloglossus baeobatrachus. Next base: position 386,214,931 of record NC_134357.1, read on the forward strand.
TCTCCTGCTGGCAGTGAGGAGACAACCAGTGAACGACCACTGCAGAGGGTACCCCCCTTACCATTTTCTGAGGAGCCTCTGGCATCGATCCCGTTTATTGGTAAGATTGCATTAATTGATTTGTTTGTTACTAATGCATTTATCTGACAGTGGATCTTCACGAAGTTCTCCAACAATAGACATTTCTTCAATGAGCAGGTCCATCTGACTAGAACAGCAGGATTGACCACTCCTGCATGGACACCGCTCTGTTAATATCAGCGTTATGTAGGCTTACATATAAGAGACTTTTTGTGATTGGACTCTTCACACATCCAATTTAGTTATAATTTGCATCATCCTAATTTGTAATTCTTTACAGATGAGCCAACAAGTCCAAGCATTGATCTACGAGCCAAACATGTCCCTGCTTCCTGCGTGGTATCCAGCGCCATCAACTCTGCCCCTGTGATCTCAGACAGTCCTTCCTCCCCAACATTTAGCTTTTCCATCGGTCGTCATTACTCACAGGATTGCAGTGAGTACCCTAATTGTGTATTTGAATACTGGTTCCCTATGTAGTGTATTCAGGTTTTTGAAGTTTGGTGATATTGGGAAATTATTCATAAAAACAGAAATGGTTAAATAGCTATTAACCCCTTAACGACCACGGGCGGTAAAATTATGTCCTAGTGGTCATAATGTTAATCTCCCGCTGTTGCCGGCGGCAACAGCGATTAACCACACTCCTTGTCACGGACAAGGAGTGAGATTAACCACACTCCTTGTCGAAGACACACAGTCTCATCTAGCACTTCCATAGAAATTGGACTAAAGTTGCCTGAACCAGTCGATATTTGACAGTCACATTTGTTTGGAGGCCTCCCAACTCTCCACAGCACATAGTGTTCGGGGAGAGAAGGATCCAACGTGTTAAGGTACCGTCACACATAACGAGATCGCTAGCGAGATCGCAGCTGAGTCACGGTTTGTGTGACGCAGTAGCGATCCCGTTAGGGATCTTGTTATGTGTGACACCTACCAGCGATCAGGCCCCTGCTGTGAGATCTCTAGTCCTTGCAGAATGGTCCAGGCCATTTTCTTCAAAGGCGATGTCCTGCTGGGCAGGACACATCGCTGTGTTTGACGCTGTGTGACAGGTAAAATTCACTAGTTACAGGGTGTGCATGCAATTACCATAAAACCCTATCTAAAACTTAAAGGGAACCTGTCAGCAGAAATTTCCCCTAAAACCTCACAGATTCCCCCTCTGCAGCTCGTGGGCTGCATTCTATAAAGGTCCCTGTTAGTATTGTGGCCCCTTTCTGACCAAAAAAAAGAGTTTATAAAGAGGTACCTTTTTGGCTTCGGATTCTATAAATCAGACACGGGGGCGGGCTGCCTGATGGCCGTTATTCTGCCCCCTGGTGCTGTATACCGCCCCCATCGCTGATTTCCATACTTTTGGACGCCGCCCACTGCTCCAGCCATCCCCACGCATGCCCAGTGCCAGTCTCACGGGACTGAGCAGTGTGACCGCTGGTGACGTGTGCGCAGACAAGTGATTATGGGCGGGACTGTGACTGTTATCAGCAAGTACCCGCCCATAATCTCGTGAGCGCGCAAATCTCTCCAGCATTCACACTGAGCTCAGTGTAAATGCTAGACTGTATGGGCTGCTTCCAGGGATGACGTCCCTTTGTCATGTGATAGTATTTTGAACACGCCCCTATCACGTGACAAAGGGACGTCATCCCTGGAAGCAGCCCATACAGTCTAGCATCTACACTGAGCACAGTGTGACGCTGGAGAGGTTTGCGCGCTCACGAGATTATGGGCGGGTACTTGCTGATAACAGTCACAGTCCCGTCCATAATCACTTGTCTGCGCACACGTCACCAGCGGTCACACTGCTCAGTCCTGTGAGACTGGCACTGGGCATGCGCGGGGATGGCTGGAGCAGTGGGCGGCGTCCAGAAGTATGGAAATCGGCGATGGGGGCGGCATACAGTACCAGGGGGCAGAATAACGGACGGCAGAGAGCCCGCCCCCGTGTCTGATTTATAGAATCCGAAGCCAAAAAGGTACCTCTTTATAAACTCTTTTTTTTGGTCAGAAAGGGGGCCCAATAATAACAGGGACCTTTATAGAATGCAGCCCACGAGCTGCAGAGGGGGAATCTGTTAGGTTTTAGGGGAAATTTCTGCTGACAGGTTCCCTTTAACATTTAATCTTATTTAAATTCTAAAAGGTACATTACCACATTTGTGTGAATAAAGTGATTTTGTGCACAGAAGAGAGAGGGAAAATAAATCCCTACAATGTCCACTCCCTCCTGTGCTCTACCTAGCCGTGGAGGTTGGCACCCTAAAGATACATAGTGGCGCCCCCACTCCTCGACGACTGTCCCTGCTATGACCCTAGGAGCCCCTAGCCAAAAAATAAAGTGCAGTGCGTATATATAAAGTGCAGTACAAAACCATAAAGTGATACTGTGCCAAAATGGAGCTCACAATCAACCTCAAAAGATAAGAGGCCGCAATCCTTTCTCAATGAGAATCTCAATTATAGCAGGGACATAAAACTTAGCTTATGCTGCCTCAACGCGTTTCCCCATTTCATGGTTCATCAGGAGGCCAATATCCATCTGCTGTGGTACGATAAACCTGTGGCAGCCAGTGTGCTGCCAGATTCACATGATGCTAAGGGGGCCACCAGGTGATTAATTTACCTTATAACCCCTCAGGTGTCCTTCAATTCCAGGTTCTAGCCAATAAGCATTATAATTCTCAATTACCTTATTCGCTGTCACAATATGACCCGTTGCTGTTCCTCCACATGTCCTACAATGGTGCCCGCCTTAACTTCCGTGTTCAACAGTGGATCGCACGTGTGTCCCGCCCCCATACACGTGGGGCCGCGTCAATGCGCGCACTCACGTGACAGCGAATAAGGTAATTGAGAATTATAATGCTTATTGGCTAGAACCTGGAATTGGAGGACACCTGAGGGGTTATAAGGTAAATTAATCACCTAGTGGCCCCCTTAGCATCATGTGAATCTGGCAGCACACTGGCTGCCACAGGTTTATCGTACCACAGCAGATGGATATTGGCCTCCTGATGAACCATGAAATGGGGAAACGCGTTGAGGCAGCATAAGCTAAGTTTTATGTCCCTGCTATAATTGAGATTCTCATTGAGAAAGGATTGCGGCCTCTTATCTTTTGAGGTTGATTGTGAGCTCCATTTTTGCACAGTATCACTTTATGGTTTTGTACTGCACTTTATATATATGCACTGCACTTTATTTTTTGGCTAGGGGCTCCTAGGGTCATAGCAGGGACAGTCGTCGAGGAGTGGGGGTGCCACTACGTATCTTTAGGGTGCCAACCTCCACGGCTAGGTAGAGCACAGGAGGGAGTGGACATTGTAGGGATTTATTTTCCCTCTCTCCTGTGCACAAAATCACTTTATTCACACAAATGTGGTAATGTACCTTTTAGAATTTAAATAAGAAAAAATGTTAAGTTTTAGATAGGGTTTTATGGTAATAACACTGTGTGACAGGGTCACAGTGACTGCTGAGATCGTTATACAGGTCACTACTGCGACCTGTATTGTTCCTGCATCACTGGTAAGATCTGACTGTGTGACATCTCACCAGCGACCTCCCAGCGACTTACCTGCGATCCCTATCAGGTCGCATCGTTTTCGGGATCGCTGGTAAGTCGTTGTGTGTGACTGGGCCTTTTAGATTTCATTTGGCCACTCCTTTGTACACCTAAAGATAAGCCGCTGCCAGAGGAGCCTGACAATGGCTCTGTCATAAAGACATAGGAGTGCTCAACTCAGCTGGGGGAATGGAAAGAGTTAGCTCTGTCAACCACTGTCCTTCTGCTGATGTCTATTTACTGTGTATGGAAACTTTACTTATTTCCCAACCAAAATTGGAACTGTTCAGCAGGAAATTCACCCCTTTCTACTCTGCAGGATTTATACAAGACTAAAGGCTTTAGGAACATGAAAATCCATTAGACAGAGATCAACATGATCTCCTGTTTAGTGTTCTCATTCTTTTCTAGGTTCAGGGTGCCTTTTAGGGTGTATTTACATGAGTAACTCTCACAACTTATTGATTAGACATCTTTGTCATGATTTCGCTTAGAATTTTTGCAGATTTTCTCTAATTTACGGCAAAGCTGTGGCATTTTTCTTGTATTTGCTAAAGAGTTGTGGAAAAAGCACACACAAGTGTGAGTAATTTCTGAGAATGTCGTCAAACCAACATATTTCTTCAGCAATTTCTGGCTACTGCAAGACGGAAATTTGAGCTTCTTTGAGAGAAGAATAGTTTGTAGATCTCTAGGGAGTCTAGTCCACCGATAATCTTCAAATTAGTGCATCCCCCAAATACCGAGGCTTCGGCTGCTTGTGTTATCATTTTATCAGCATGCTCAGATACATCGTTAATATAATAGGCTTGTGCTCCTTGGATTGACACCTTATCTTTTTGCTGGCCTTCCCTGACACAATCTGACATTCCCCAAAAAATCCAGGAAAGTCATGCCAGGTGTGAGAAAGAAAGGACATTTCAGAAACTTTAGAAATTGGAACCCACCGTTCATAGGTGCGAGCCACTGTTCGCTTGTACGTATGTGCTACCTGTCGTACATAAAGGATTCCTTCATGCTTGAACATACACATTACTTTTATATATGTGAATCCGAATTGTTTATTTCGTAGTGGTGCACGTGTAGTCACATATTCTGTTCCTTCCTCATGTTTTCTCCCTTCTATGTCTCATTTAGGTAGCATTAAGTCCAGTCGGCGCTCCTCTTATCTTCTGGCCATCACCACTGAGCGCTCAAAATCTTGTGATGATGGACTCAACACATTCCGTGATGAAGGGAGATTACCTCGGTAAGTGTGAGCTTCTCTCGCCATAGTATTTGATTAATTTGGGCACCCCCTGCCTATCTTGTTTCCAGCAGATCGTTTGCTTATCCACCATAGAGTAAGATAAACAGCCAACAGCTCACAATATATGCAATAAATGTGTAATAGGGATACATTAGCCCAACATAGGTCAAAGTACAATTTTTGGACAGTATAGGTTAGTATAACACAATTTAACACAACAGTATCCAGTAAAGTAATGTAAATCTATGGACAATGCATATAAATCTGAACCAATAGGCTGTAGCTCCCTTCTCTCCTACCCACCCCAGATTTTGCACTCATGAAGATGGTAAAGAGAATATCTTCCTTTTTTTTTTTTTTTTTTTAAAAAGAAAGTCTTTATTGAAAAACAAACAAACAAAAAAAAGGTACACAGACATATCCAAGGTAAAGGAAACAAAAGGAAATACAGTTTGTCAGTACTACAACAAAAAAAGGGGAGATTAGCCTGCATATTTCAAGTATAAACCAACAAATTGGGAGAATTTCCCAGAACCCCTCCACCAACCGCCTCCCCCCTCCTTAGGGGGATATCTTCTTTTCACTAATAAGGGTCTACATTTTGGTTTAGAGTAACTTTTTTTATTTTTGAGTACGGTTCAATTTCTCAACCTATTTAAAGGGAACCTGTCAGGTGCAATATGCACCAGGACCACGAGCAGGTCTGGGTGCATATTGCTAATCCCTGCCTAACCGTCCTGTATACACTAGCATAGATAAAGAGATCTTTAGAAAAAGTATTTCTAAAGATTTTTTTAGAATATGCTAATGAGGCCAGCAACTAGTCCCATGGGTGCTAGTTCCCCGGCCAGTCGCCCCCAATAGCATGTTAGTACACCCCTGTGGGCGTGCTAACATGCTAATGAATGCACAGTGTCAGAGGATAATCTCACTCACCTCTCCGCCGCCATCGCGTCCAACGGAGGATTTTGGCTCAGTGCACATGACCCCGGAGTTTGGGTTATGTGCACTATGAAGCTGTGTGTACGCGTCCTGGCTTCAAACTCCGGGGACATGCGCGCTGAGCCGAAATCCAGTGTTGGACGCGATGACGGCGGAGAGGTGAATGAGATCATGTGATGCTGCGTATTCATTAGCATGTTAGCACACCCACAGGGGTGTACTAACATGCTAATGGAGCAGACTGGCAAGGGGAACGAACGCCCAGGGGACTAGGCCCCTCACTCATTAGCATATGATAAAAAATCTTTAGAAATACTTTTCTAAAGATCCCTTTATTTATGCTAGTTTATGCAGGGATGGTCAGGCAGGGATTAGCAATATGCACCCAGAAGTGCTGGTGGTTCTGGTGCATATTGCACCTGACAGGTTCCCTTCAAACAAGGTGTCTAATTGGAGATAACACCCTTTAAAAAAAACTGATCGACCTTTCTCCTCTACCCCCAAGAAACGGCTTATTTTGCGGTTAATCAGCAGGAAGTCAGGCACTTTTTCAGCTGCTATAAGGGAAATGTAATTTTCATGGAAAATATTATGAGTTTCTTCATAGGTAGGGTCTTCATAAGAAAACCCCTTTTAGTAGTCTGATTAATATGACCTTGTTGAGTCAGTTCAATGACCGGACTTCTCTTGAGTCACACTCACTCTGGTCATTCCTTTTAAAGGAGTTCTCCTAGGATGTGATGTTGATGACCAGTTCTTAGGATGCTGCTGAGTACTGCAAGTAGAGTCCTAATTAAGAGCAGAACTGCAGTACGGCAGCGGCAGCTACACATGGAACGGAGCAGTACATACATCTGGCTGATTACATCTGGCTGCCAACAGAGCTCATAACCGTTGTTCAGTAGTGGTGATGTCGGGCATTAAACCCCCACCGAATCGGTGCTGATGAGCTATCCTAATGGTAGAACATGAATATCATGCCTGGTGATGCCATTTAAATAGAACTCTTCATTAACAAGGTGTCACCCGATTGACTTCACTGCTCAACTAGAAAAATGTAATGCCATTCCTTTGTTCTATATCACCGCTGACTGTTGATATCACGTCACTAGATAATCTGACCTGCTCCATGTGATGGAGTAATGTGTATATTATTTGCCATTCATCACTCTTCCCATATACATTTCTGGCTGTGCAAAAGAGAAGACAACTGCAAGAAAAGAAAATCATCTCCTTGATTTCTGAATTCCGCACTTCTGTGGGGAGCTCATAGATGGACAGTTTCTTGTAGACAGATTTTAGCAAATCTAGAATGGTCAGTGGTGGCATTGCTGCTTGTGTGAGGACCTGCGAGCACGTGGTAAGAGTGCGCATTAGTTGTGAGGAAAGTGAGCAGCAGTGCAAAGGCTTTCAAGACACAGATGAGCTAAAAGCTGGTAATGTTCTGCTAGACATTTAATCTGATAATTGTCTCCTTCTCCAACCACAGGAGAGTTGTGGGCCGGGTGCCGAGTCTGCGGATGCTGCGGAGCTTCTTCACTGATGGGGTAAGAGTGCTTTTTGTATCTGTTATTAGTGCTAACATCTGGGTGTGGACAGTGTTATGCGCTGCATTCACACTAAATATTTATTACAATGAGGCCCTGCTGCTGAGTGTTAAGTCACATCCACAATTACATAATTTACAGGTAGTCATTAGTAATGAGTGAGTACTACCATGCTCTGTACTCGTTAAGAAGAGTGGGATGCTCGGATGGGCGCGACTCGAGCATAATGGGGCCCTCTTCACCCAAAGCGGTGGTCATGTGCTGACACAAATAACGCTCTCCAGCGTCCAGCATGAGCTGGAAATGGAGATGCTGAACTGTAAACTGAGGGAATAGAAATAGATCGGGTTACCTGCAAGACCGTGTTTTTCCAAAAATAACACACTGTCTTATACTTCTTTTTTTTTTTTTTTGCCCCGCAAAAAAGCGCTAGGGCTTTTTTCCGGGGTGGGTCTTATTCTTGGAGAAACATGGTTGGGGGTAAGAACCCCCCCCCCCCCAAAAAAAACAGACACCCCCCCCCTACCCCCCATTCCCAGGAGACTTATACCTACCAGACCCCGGATGTCTGCTTGGCTCTCAGGTCCTCCTGTGATCTTTGGCAGGCGCTCCTAGCAGGTTAGCTCCATGCTGCGTTCCCTGCTTCTGACCAACACATACATCAAATCGCACACGCACATCAGATCACACACACAACAATCACACATCAGATTTTGCACACACACTCACCACATCTGGCAATACCGATTACTTACGGCCAGCAGGGAAAAATGGGACGCAGTGCAGTGAAACTCACCGAGGCCCTGGTGGTGGAATGCATCAATGTGTTCCACCGCAGGTCCAATGCGTTGCACCACACTGCGTCTCAGGATTTTCTGCCAGCCGGAAGAAATCAGTCTCTCGATGTGGTATGTGTTTGTGCAATCTGATGTTTGTTTGTGTGCGATCTGATGTGTGTCTGGTGTGCGATCACTTCAGTTCCTCTCGCTCAGCGTCTGGTCAGTGTGATTTGCAGGGTGTCCGCTGTTTATAATTAAGTGTTCTGCTGTATTCTTTAACTTTTTTAGCTGCATAGCCATTTCATTATTGAACCGCGACTACGGCTTATTTTCAGGGTAGGGCTTATATTTAAGCCTTGCTCTGAAAATGCTCAAAGTCCCTGCTAGGGCTTATTTTTGGAAAAACACAGTAATAGTAAATGGTATAAATTCCAATTTTAGAACATGTGCTGTATCCCGATATTTGTAGATGGTGAGATAACTGACCTGATGTCCTGACATCACATAGCCGGCAAGCGCAGAGTGCCACCTAGTGGTGAATTTCCCCTTCTAACAGATAAAGCGGACTATTACTATTCTTACAGTATCACTTATTGTAAGCCAGAGCATAAAAGCTGTGTCAGTCTCTTGTATCTCTTCTATTCTTTGTAGTCTTTGGATAGCTTGGTTGCGTCTGAGGATGGACGGTCGAAACGGCACTCCGCTTCTGAAATTTCAGATACCGAGCTTAGTGATGTGCACAGGGAAGGCTGGCTGCTCTATAAACAGATTCTCACTAACAAGGGCAAGGTATGGCGGGTAGTCTGCTGCGGAGTAGTCATTCAGACTTACTGTGACTGTTTGCATTTTTATATGCTTTTTTTTCCTTCTCACGTTTTCAGTCTCTTATGGCCACTCAGTGACTGTCCTCATGTGTACTTTGGCTCATGGTGATTTTTCTCTTGTCCCCCTGTAGAAGGTTGGCGGTGGGCTCCGTCAGTGGAAACGTGTGTACTCCATCCTGCGCCCTCACCTCCTCTTCTTGCACAAGGAGCGCCCAGAAACTAGGGGTCCGGGGCCAGGTGAGGAGGAGCAGCCAATCAGCATCCTTGGAAGCCTGGTGGACATCTCTTACAGCGAGACCAAGAGGAAGCACGTCTTCCGGCTGACGACACCTGACTTCTGTGAATATCTCTTTCAGGCAGAGGATCGGGATGATATGTTGGGCTGGGTAAAAGCCATCAGGGAGAACAGTCGGGATGAGGGTGAGGTAAGGGGGCTTTTATCTGCTTTTTGATGGATTTTTAGGATCTAAATGGTAAAAAGCAAGGGATTAAAGTAAGAAGTTTGTGGAACACTAATCTGTGCATTAGTCTCTAAGAGTAGAGGATTTTATATGATACAACATTGAATGTGTCAAGATGACCGCAGCCGCATGAGAATCTTCTGTGGTTACCATTCTAGTTCCAATTTATATTTGGAAAATTATTTTTTTTAATTGAGTTATGTAAAAGGCTAGGAAGTGTCTGAAACTTGTAAAGTATCTTACCAGCATGTTGGTGATCACACTAAAAGTCGCCATTTCTTTCCCTCTGTCCCAGGACCCAGGCTTTGCCAGTCATGCTTTGATTAACAAGAAGCTTAATGACTATCGCAAAGTGAGGTAAGATGACAATAGGATTGCAAATACATTTTCTCTGGTGGGTAAAGCCCTTTCCTGACCTGGCAGATGTTTTTGCATTTTCATTTTTGTATCCCCTTTCTTACAAGAGAAATAACTTATTTTTCCGTTGACTTTTGAGGGTTTGCTTTTAGCTGGATGAGTTGAAGTTTTGAATGCCATATTTATTTTACTATATAATGTACTTAAAGGGAACCTGTCAGGTGCAATATGCACTCAGATCCACGAGCAGTTCTGGGTCATATTGCTAATCCCTGCCTAACTGTCCCAGGCTATAGTAGCATAGATAAAGGGATCTTTAGAAAAAGTATTTCCAAAGATCCTTTATGATATGCTAATGAGCGCAGGGACTAGTCACAAGGGCGTTGGGTCCTGCGCTCATTCCGCCCTCTTAGCATAGTAGCACGCCCACAGGGACATGCAAACATGTTATTCATTGCCCACTGCTAGCGTCATCACCAGCAGTGACACGTGTACCTGTCCGTTGCTGCAGTTTCAGACGCCAAGCACAGTGCATAATCAGGTCACCGCACTTCCGGTCATGCACACTATGAAGACAGGTGTACCCATCCCGGCTTCAGAGAGGTCTAGTGCGTATGACCGGAAGTGCTGGGGACTTAGGATAGTGCACATTGCCTAGCATCTGAAGCTGCAGCAATGGACAGGTACGCACGTAACTGACTGCTGGTGATGACGCGGTCAGTGGGCAATGAATAGCAGGTTAGCACGTCCCTGTGAGCGAGCGCAATGAACGCAGGAACTAACGTCCTTGCGATTAGTCACATCCCTCATTAGCATATCATATAGGATCTTTAGAAATACTATTTCTAAAGATCTCTTTATCTATACTACTAGATGCAGGGACGGTTAGGCAGGGATTAGCAATATGTACCCAGAACTGCTTGTGGTTTTGGGTGCATGGGGGACATGACAGGTTCCCTTTTAAAAGCACAAAAAAAATATAAATCCAAAAGAATATCATTGTTTTTTGGGTTTTGTTTTTGACCTTTTTATTGTGCAGTAAAAATGACCTGACGTGATTCTCTAGGTTGGTACAATTACAGCGATACTAAACTTGTATATTTACAAGCATTTCTTCATATATGCTAGGCCCACTGCAATCAGCTAATGAATAATTTCATTATTGCTACAAACATAAAAAGCGTGAGGTTCTTGGTTAACTATTTTTGTGAAGTTATTCCCAATGATACAATCTTTATTTAGAAAATGTCACACCACCAGTATAAATTACAAAAATGATGACCAAATTGGTCACTTGCATGTAGACATAGTCAAAGACAAACTAGATACAGACATGGAAATTGTCAAGAGAGAGGGTTCACATGTAAGGGATCACATCAGAGCCCAGAACTTAAGGGCCGTAATTTGGTTATTCAGGCAGCGCCACATAGTATAAGAGGCATTAAGAAGATTGCAGTCCATATAGGTCCAAATAAGTATATGCTGGTGTTCTCCAAGTGTCCCTTTAATAGAAGTGAGCCATCAACAGTAGTAAATAGCAAGTCAGTCTCCACCTCGACGCGTTTCCCCACATATGGAAAATGTGGTTCATCAGGAGGCCAAAGAGATATGGTGTCAGATATGCAGGTCCATACAAGGATCCACAGCGGGACAGATGATGCTGCCACAGTCCAGAAACGCGTCGAGGTGGAGACTGACTTGCTATTTACTACTGTTCATGGCTCACTTCTATTAAAGGGACACTTGGATAGCACCAGCATATACTTATTTGGACCTATATGGACTGCAATCTTCTTAATGCCTCTTATACTATGTGGCGCTGCCTGAATAACCAAATTACGGCCCCTAAGTTAAGTTCTGGGCTCTGATGTGATCCCTTACATGTGAACTCTCTCTCTTGACAATTTCCATGTCTGTATCTAGTTTGTCTTTGACTATGTCTACATGCAAGTGACCTATTTGGTCATCATTTTTGTAATTTACACTGGTGGTGTGACATTTTTTTTATCTAAATAAAGATTGTATAATTGGGAATAACTGCATTAATTCCTGCTAAAGTAATATTCCCGGGACTTTAGGCCCAAAACACTAAGATTAACTATTTTTGTACAAAAAATATAAGCCTGGCCCTCAACTGTACTGAAGAAGGTACGGGATCCGGGTTAGCTCTAATTAAAGTATTTTTAGAGAGATAAATGGGTGCATGAGTGCACAAGGGGCGGTCACATCCCCCTAATGCAAAAAATATATGGCCCGCCACCCTCAAACCTTTTTTTTTTTTTTTTTTTTTTTTTAAACTTGACTTTTAGTTCTTAATCAGGACTTGAATCTGCAATAATTTCATAGCACGTGGTACATAGTGCAATACATTAGTATTGCAATGTTTAGTCATATTAACAATAGCCTCCACAGGCTGGGCTTCATTGGAGTACAAAGTTGGCAGCATTGGTGGTCTTCAGTGAGCCCATGGCTGTTATAGCAACCCATATGCAAACTGCAATCATGTTGTGGGGGAAACACTGAATGTCAGAATGAACACTCCCCAGATCGCAACACTTAAATGCCGCGGTCAGATAGTGGCATTGAAGTAGTAAAAAGTAGCAATAAGAGCTGCTGTTAGATGGAAGTGCCGGTACCCGCCATGTATGGTGCGGGCACAGGTCCTGAGCCTGCTCTGTATTTCTGCTCCTGTGATATGGTATACGAGTATGTTATTTTTTTTTATATATACGTTTTAGATTTAAAAAAAAAAAAAATGTGGAAATTGAATTAACGGTTAATATTTTTTTCAGTATTTCTGGGGCCAAACCTGACATGTCCCCTAAGGGGACGAGAAGTTTAGGCATACGCTCAGAGCTATTATGGGCAGCAGGCCTGGCTGCTCCTCGCTCCCCCAAGCCAGACAGTGGTGTAAAAGGTAAGGCTGGGATCAAACGCGCGTTTGCAAAATTCTGTTGTTCGACGGATGATTTTATAATCCTTGTTTAAATGTTTTAATTCTGTATGGAATCCATATGGCAGCTATTTTACACATCAACAGTTTAAAATATAATAATGGTCCAAACATTATTTTCAATGTTAATGGAAACGGAGATGTGAAAATTGGGTGACGTATTGATGGTAACCCCTATATAATATGTATATGTATGTATATACCGTATTTTTCGGACCATAAAACGCACTTTTCTTTGTCGCTCCATTGGGAGACCCAGATAATTGGGTGTATAGCTTCTGCCTCCGGAGGCCACACAAAGTATTACACTTTAAAAAGTGTAACCCCTCCCCTCTGCCTATACACCCTCCCGTGGATCACGGGCTCCTCAGTTTTATGCTTTGTGTGGAAGGAGGCACACATCCACTCATGCATTCTCATACTTAGTTATGTCGGTTGGAAGAAAAGAGGGCCCCCACGGGGCCCCCGGCATGTTCCCTTCTCACCCCACTACGTCGGCGGTGTTGTTAAGGTTGAAGTACCCATTGCGGGTACAGAGGCTGGAGCCACATGCCGTCTCCTTCACCATCCCTTATGCGGCTCTGGGAGAAGTGGGATCCTAAGCGGTCATCCATTTACTGGGACCGTGCTCCCTCCGCAGCCCCTGTGGGAACCTGCCGGACCGGAGCCTCTTCAACCTCAGGGACCGGGCCCTGCAACTCAAAGGTACTCTGTGTCCCCATTAGGGACTGTGCAGGGAGCGCACCTTCTTCCCGGAAGCCGCGGCAGCTGCTGAATTGAGAAGGAATGGAGGGGAGGTGACTGCTAGATGATAAAACTGCACACAAGTGGCTTGCATAGAGCGCTGTTCACATGCAGATGACACAGTCACAAACCCGCAGCCTATTAGGTAACGCCCTTCTATTAGATCAGGCGGGCTGCCAAGCCGTACTCCACTGTATATCATGCACGGACAGACACTCTACAATGCAAGGCCCAACAGAAAGGGGCCTGGCTGTATCCTGTGCAAACAAAAAAATATGAGGTTTTTGTTGGTATTTATGGCCATAAAACGTAAGCCTACACCCTCGTCAAGGGACCTCATGTCTGTAGGTCCCTACACTAAATATAAAAAAAGCAACAATAAGAGGATAATGTCCTCCAAAAATCAAGTATTACTCACAGCAAGTTGGGCTGCAGTGTGTACATCGCCCTGGCCAAAAACTGATGCTCTAGCAGGATACAGCTAAACCCCCACTAAGTGGAGGCATCACAGGTGCAGGAGAAGCAGATCACACACACACCTTCATGGAATGGAGGGGAGGTGACTGCTAGATGATAAAACTGCACACAAGTGGCTTGCATAGAGCGCTGTTCACATGCAGATGACACAGTCACAAACCCGCAGCCTATTAGGTAACGCCCTTCTATTAGATCAGGCGGGCTGCCAAGCCGTACTCCACTGTATATCATGCACGGACAGACACTCTACAATGCAAGGCCCAACAGAAAGGGGCCTGGCTGTATCCTGTGCAAACAAAAAAATATGAGGTTTTTGTTGGTATTTATGGCCATAAAACGTAAGCCTACACCCTCGTCAAGGGACCTCATGTCTGTAGGTCCCTACACTAAATATAAAAAAAGCAACAATAAGAGGATAATGTCCTCCAAAAATCAAGTATTACTCACAGCAAGTTGGGCTGCAGTGTGTACATCGCCCTGGCCAAAAACTGATGCTCTAGCAGGATACAGCTAAACCCCCACTAAGTGGAGGCATCACAGGTGCAGGAGAAGCAGATCACACACACACCTTCATGGAATGGAGGGGAGGTGACTGCTAGATGATAAAACTGCACACAAGTGGCTTGCATAGAGCGCTGTTCACATGCAGATGACACAGTCACAAACCCGCAGCCTATTAGGTAACGCCCTTCTATTAGATCAGGCGGGCTGCCAAGCCGTACTCCACTGTATATCATGCACGGACAGACACTCTACAATGCAAGGCCCAACAGAAAGGGGCCTGGCTGTATCCTGTGCAAACAAAAAAATATGAGGTTTTTGTTGGTATTTATGGCCATAAAACGTAAGCCTACACCCTCGTCAAGGGACCTCATGTCTGTAGGTCCCTACACTAAATATAAAAAAAGCAACAATAAGAGGATAATGTCCTCCAAAAATCAAGTATTACTCACAGCAAGTTGGGCTGCAGTGTGTACATCGCCCTGGCCAAAAACTGATGCTCTAGCAGGATACAGCTAAACCCCCACTAAGTGGAGGCATCACAGGTGCAGGAGAAGCAGATCACACACACACCTTCATGGAATGGAGGGGAGGTGACTGCTAGATGATAAAACTGCACACAAGTGGCTTGCATAGAGCGCTGTTCACATGCAGATGACACAGTCACAAACCCGCAGCCTATTAGGTAACGCCCTTCTATTAGATCAGGCGGGCTGCCAAGCCGTACTCCACTGTATATCATGCACGGACAGACACTCTACAATGCAAGGCCCAACAGAAAGGGGCCTGGCTGTATCCTGTGCAAACAAAAAAATATGAGGTTTTTGTTGGTATTTATGGCCATAAAACGTAAGCCTACACCCTCGTCAAGGGACCTCATGTCTGTAGGTCCCTACACTAAATATAAAAAAAGCAACAATAAGAGGATTATCTTCTAGCAGTCACCTCCCCTCCCCTACAGGATACAGCCAGGCCCCTTTCTGTTGGGCCTTGCATTGTAGAGTGTCTGTCCGTGCATGATATACAGTGGAGTACGGCTTGGCAGCCCGCCTGATCTAATAGAAGGGCGTTACCTAATAGGCTGCGGGTTTGTGACTGTGTCATCTGCATGTGAACAGCGCTCTATGCAAGCCACTTGTGTGCAGTTTTATCATCTAGCAGTCACCTCCCCTCCATTCCATGAAGGTGTGTGTGTGATCTGCTTCTCCTGCACCTGTGATGCCTCCACTTAGTGGGGGTTTAGCTGTATCCTGCTAGAGCATCAGTTTTTGGCCAGGGCGATGTACACACTGCAGCCCAACTTGCTGTGAGTAATACTTGATTTTTGGAGGACATTATCCTCTTATTGTTGCTTTTTTTATATTTGAATTGAGAAGGCCGGTGGACTTCCGCGCCGACCGTGCCTGCTTGTCGGGCGCGGTCTCAAATTTAGTCCTCGGCTTCATCGCGGCCTAGTCGCAAAAATCCCGCCCCCGGGCCTGCCTGTCAGGGGTAAGGGCGGGATTACCGACTTGACGTCGGATGTGAGGGCTGGAGCATCCTACATGTTTTCCTCCCCCCTCACTGATCACTGTGGGGACCCCAGATTCCCGCACTTTCCTGGCGCCGCCCACGGCTCCACTCCTCCCCTGAGAGCTCCGGCAGCCATTTTTTGGCATTCTGCCGGTGGAGGATTCTCAGTGAACAGCTCTGCAGCTCCGGGGGATCTAAGGCAGGGAATCTGGAGGCTCTATCGCAGGGAAAATCATTCCTACCCCCAACCTGGGCTGTGGTCACCACGGACGCGAGCCTGTCAGGGTGGGGAGCGGTTTTTCTCCACCACAGGGCTCAGGGAACCTGGACTCCGATAGAGTCATCCCTTCAGATCAGTATTCTGGAGATAAGGGCAGTGTATCTAGCCCTATTGGCTTTTCATCGGTGGCTGGAGGGCAGGCAGATCCGTATCCAGTCGGACAACGCCACTGCCGTCGCATACATCAACCACCAAGGCGGCACTCGCAGTCGTCAAGCCTTCCAGGAAGTCCGACGGATTCTGCAGTGGGTGGAAGCCACAGCCTTCACCATCTCCGCAGTTCACATCCCGGGCGTAGAAAACTGGGAAGCAGATTTTCTCAGTCGTCAGGGCATGGATGCGTGGGAATGGTCTCTGCACCCAGACGTGTTTCGAGAGATCTGTCGCCGCTGGGGAACGCCGGACGTCGATCTCATGGCGTCACGGCACAACAGCAAAGTCCCGGCATTCATGGCACGGTCTCAGGATCACAGAGCTCTGGCGGCGGACGCGTTAGTTCAGGATTGGTCGCAGTTTCGACTGCCTTATGTGTTTCCTCCTCTGGCGATGCTGCCCAGAGTGTTACGCAAGATCAGGTCCGACTGCCGTCGCGCCATTCTCGTCGCTCCAGACTGGCCGAGGCGGTCGTGGTACCCGGATCTGTGGCATCTCACGGTGGGTCAACCGTGGGCGCTTCCAGACCACCCAGACTTGCTGTCACAAGGCCCGTTTTTCCATCTGAATTCTGTGGCCCTCAACCTGACTGTGTGGCCATTGAGTCCTGGCTCCTAGCGTCTTCAGGGTTATCTCAGGATGTCATTGCCACCATGAGACAGGCCAGGAAGCCTACGTCCGCCAAGATCTATTATAGATCTTGGCAAATCTTCCTATCCTGGTGCGCTAATAACGGTTTTACTCCATGGCCGTTTGCCTTACCCACTTTTCTTTCATTTCTTCAATCCGGAATGGACAAGGGTTTGTCACTTGGCTCTCTCAAGGGCCAAGTATCGGCGCTCTCCGTATTTTTTCAAAAGCGCCTAGCCAGGCTTCCGCAGGTCCGCACGTTCCTGCAGGGAGTTTGCCACATAGTCCCACCTTACAAGCGTCCGCTGGAACCCTGGGATCTTAACAGGGTGCTAACGGCTCTTCAGAAACCACCTTTCGAGCCGCTGCGGGATGTCTCTCTATCACGTCTTTCGCAGAAGGTGGCCTTTCTAGTGGCAGTCACATCACTTCGGAGAGTGTCTGAGCTAGCAGCGCTGTCATGCAAAGCCCCCTTCCTGGTGTTTCACCAGGATAAGGTGGTTCTGCGTCCGGTCCCGGAATTTCTCCCTAAGGTGGTATCCCCTTTTCATCTCAATCAGGATATCTCCTTGCCTTCATTTTGCCCTAATCCAATTCACCAGTGTGAAAAGGATTTGCACTCTTTGGATCTTGTGAGAGCACTCCGGATCTACGTGTCTCGCACGGCGCCCCTGCGTCGTTCAGATGCGCTCTTTGTCCTTGTCGCTGGCCAGCGTAAGGGTTCGCAGGCTTCCAAGTCAACTTTGGCTCGGTGGATCAAGGAACCGATTCTCGAAGCCTACCGTTCTTCTGGGCTTCCGCTTCCTTCAGGGCTGAAAGCCCATTCTACCAGAGCCGTGGGTGCGTCCTGGGCATTGCGGCATCGGGCTACGGCTCAGCAGGTGTGTCAGGCAGCTACGTGGTCTAGTCTGCACACTTTCACGAAACACTATCAAGTGCATACCTATGCTTCGGCAGACGCCAGTCTAGGTAGGCGAGTCCTTCAGGCGGCGGTTGCCCACCTGGAAGAGGGGGCCGTTTTTTCGGCTCTTTTTATTGAGGTATTCTTTTACCCACCCAGGGACTGCTCTTGGACGTCCCAATTGTCTGGGTCTCCCAATGGAGCGACAAAGAAGAAGGGAATTTTGTTTACTTACCGTAAATTCCTTTTCTTCTAGCTCCTATTGGGAGACCCAGCACCCGCCCCTGTACCGTTCGGGCTGGTTGTTCTTCTCATGTTGAATTGTTCTTTTGGTTCATGGTTTTCAGTTCTCCGAACATCCTTCGGATTGCATTTACCCTAGACCAATTTATACGTTTTCTCCTTCCTGCTTTTGCACCAAAACTGAGGAGCCCGTGATCCACGGGAGGGTGTATAGGCAGAGGGGAGGGGTTACACTTTTTAAAGTGTAATACTTTGTGTGGCCTCCGGAGGCAGAAGCTATACACCCAATTGTCTGGGTCTCCCAATAGGAGCTAGAAGAAAAGGAATTTACGGTAAGTAAACAAAATTCCCTTCTTTTCCCCCAAATGTTGGGGGAAAGTGGGGGGGTGCGTCTTATGGTCTGAATGTGGCTGCGGGGAATGTGGGTGCTGCGGTGGCAGCAGCCTGCCATGACCACGTGGACCTGCTCATTTAATATGCACGCCCATCCCCCGCCCATCATCCCTCAGCGCTGAAGCAGGCACTGACAGGTGGGCGGGATGATGGGCGGAGGATAAACAGCCGGCCCGCATGATCACCCCTGGCAACTATGGCCTGGAGTGATCATGTGCGGCTGTATTCACTGCCCCCCCCGTGTATCATCATCAGCGCGGGGAGCAGTGAATCAGTGTACAGTACTCACCGTTCCCCTGGAGCATCGCTCGTCCTCCCGTCTGTGTCAGCGGCAGCGCCGCTGAGTGAAGCCGTCCCCGTTACCCTGCTGCATCGCGATCATCTCCTGTGTCTGTGCCGGCGGCTGGGTGGAGACTAGCGGCG
Organism: Anomaloglossus baeobatrachus; assembly: GCF_048569485.1. Lineage (NCBI taxonomy): Eukaryota > Metazoa > Chordata > Amphibia > Anura > Aromobatidae > Anomaloglossus > Anomaloglossus baeobatrachus. The sequence goes on from NC_134357.1 coordinate 386,233,952, forward strand.
CGCACAGCGATGACGTCATCGCTGTGCGCACGTGTCCACACGCTGCCGCCGGCACAGACACAGGAGATGATCGCGATGCAGCAGGGTAACGGGGACGGCTTCACTCAGCGGCGCTGCCGCTGACACAGACGGGAGGACGAGCAATGCTGCAGGGAGTGAGGTAAGGTGAGTATGAACGTTTTATTTTTTTTATATGCCACAGGATGCGGCCATACACCAGGATGGGGGTATATTATGAGCAGGATGGGGGTATATTATGAGCAGGATGGGGGTATATTATGAGCAGGATGGGGGTATATGCCATGATGGGTTATACAGCAGAATGCGGCCATATGCCAGTATATAGCAGGATGCGGCCATATGGCAGGATGACGGTATATAGCAGGATGAGGGACATATACTGTATATACAAGGCAGGAGGATCATTACCAGGATGCGGCACCTTAGTAGAGAATTTGGGGACATTATCCCCATAACAGTGTAGGCAACAGATCCTCGCCCCATAACAGTGTGTCATGACCACATATTTTGCTTAATTTTATTTTAAATTTTATTTTCCGCCTCTAAAACCAGGGTGCGTCTTATAGTCCGAAAAATATGGTGTGTGTGTATATATATATATATATATATATATATATATATATATATATATATATATATAATGGATCAAAATGCTTCAATATTCCCACATGGACCATTTGAGTGTAAAACGATCATGTGAACTACCACACTGCCTTACATTGGTCCCTGTGATGTCTGTATGTTGTTTTTTTTTTTAGCTTTCGGCCAACACAAGGCAAACTGGTATACTAGCCCCAGCACCATGTTTTATACAGATCCACACTAATACTGTATTGCTTTTTCCCCATTAAAACACGAGAGTCATAAGACTGTTCATACACTAAAGTGATGATATGGGTATGTTTTCCGTAGCAGAGGAAGGACCTTCTTCCAAAGTTCCTTGGGGAATCAACCTGATGAAGAAGAACAAAAAGTGTCCACCAAGGGCTTTTGGGGTGAGACTAGAGGATTGCCAGCCTGCAGTGGAAAACAAGGTGAGGCTGCATTATGCTATAGATATAATGTATCGCTATGTTACATACTGTGTAAATGCTCTGTAGTTCTGCACATACAATGAAAGGTTGAATGTCTAGTTTGCATCTGAATGTGCACATAAAGGGATTACATTGAGTGGTCACATAAGGGAAATTACTGATGCAATGAAGAATACACTGCCTTTATTCGTCCTGTATAAATTGAATATCCACATTGTTTTTCATGAAGTTAATCTCATGTCACCCACAGGGGGTTCCTCTGATTGTGGAGCTGTGCTGTACTCTGGTGGAACAGAAGGGTCTGGAGTATTTAGGAATATACCGTGTTCCTGGAAATAATGCTGTGGTGAGCAGTCTGCAAGAACAGCTTAACAAGGGGCTGATTGATCCCAACATACAGGACCAGGTAAGAGCAACTTGGATGGATGAATGCAGCGGTGTCTTGTGTGTACTGTGTAACTTTGCTTTCAGCTTATGGGGAGAATACACTGACCTTCAAGTTGTCATTTCTCACAGTTCCTTAGAACTGTTGGTATTTTTGTCTTTATAAAATGAGAGCAGCCATGGTTGGTTTTATATCACATTCTGTATAAGAATTACAGTATATCACAAAAGTGAATTCACCCCTCACATTTTTGTAAATATTTTATTATATCTTTTTATAGGACAACACTGAAGATATGACACTTTGATACAATGTAAAGTAGTCAGTGTACAGCTTGTATAACAGTGTGTGCCCTCTAAATAACTAAACACACAGTGAACATACCCAAATTATGCCCAAAGTCAATATTTTGTGTGGCCACCATTATTTTTATGGACTGCCCTAATGGGGTTGTTCTGTCTAAAATGAGAAGTCTGCAGTCAGTCTATGTGACTATAGACTTATGAATCCTCCCAGTGCACACTTCCTGCCCTGCGAGGATTCGCCGGCCTCTGAACTGGGAACAGCAATCACGGGACAACAATTGTACGCTATGCATGGTCCTGCCCAGAACATGACTAGTGGGTGTGGCCTCAGTCAATAAAAGTGTATTGAGAAAGGCTGCATCCACTATATGGCCACGTCTACTAGTCAGACGCGCCCACTCCATACAGTTGTATTGAGCGAGGTCACACCCACTGATGGCTCTGAAACCAGTGAGTACTCGCAGCAGACAGTGTGTGCGCTGGGAGGATACTCAAGTCTGCAGTCACATAGCGTGACTTCAGGTGTATCATTTTAGATTGGACACCCCCTTTAATTCTTTTGGGCATGGCGTTCACTAGAGCTTCACAGGAGCCGCTAGAACCCTCTCCTCCATGACGACATCATGGTCCTAGTAGATGTTATAGACTTTGCGCTCCACCACTTTCTGTTTAAAGATGTAGTTGTCTTTGAGGCATGTTTGCGGTCATTATCAAGTTGGAGTACTTCAGTATGTCACAGTACATGTTGGTATCCATGGTTCCTTCAATGAACCGTAGTTTTCCACATCCGGTAGTGCTCATGCAGCCCCAAACCATCACACTCCCACCACCATGCTTTACTGTAGGCAAGACACACTTGACTTTGTACACATCACCTGATTGCCACCACACACGCTTGACACCATCTGTATCAAATAGGTTTATCTTGGTCTTATCAGATTACAGGACATGATTCCAGTAAGCCATATCTTTAGTTGGCTTGTCTTCAGCAAACTGTTTGCGAGCTTTCTTGTGCATAATCTTTAGAATAGGCTTCTTTCTGGGATGACAGCTGTGTAGACCAGTGTGATGCAGTGTATAGCGTATGATCTGGGCACAGACTGACCCCCCGACCCCTGTAACATCTGCAGCAATGCTGGCAGTACTCATAAGACTATTTTGGAAAGACAACTACTCTATATGGCACTGAGCACGTGGATTTAAACTCTTTGGTTGACCATGACAAGGCCCGTTACTAGTGGAACCTATTTTGGTCTTGGCCACCTTGTTGCTGCTCAGTTTCAGGGTGTTGAGAATCTTCCTATAGCCTAAGGCAACTTTATATAGAACAACAATTCTTTTTTTTTTAATCAGATCCTCAGAGAATTCTTTGCTGTGAGGTGCCATGTTGATCTTCCAGTGATCAGTATGTGAGAGTGTGTGAGCGATAACTGCAAATGTAACACACACTCCCCATTCACACCTGAGACCTGTAACGCTACACTAATTATTCACATGAGATCGGGGCGGGAAAATGCCTATTTGGCATCAATTTAGCCATTTTCACTTAGGGGTGTACTCACTTTTGTTGCCTGCAGTTTAGACATTAATGGCTGTATGTTATTTAGAGAGTACAACAAATTTATACAAGCTGTACACTAATTACTTTACATTGTATCAAAGTGTCATATCTTCAGTGTTGTCCCATGAAAATATATAACATTTCTAAAAGTGTGAGGTGTACACTCACTTGTGATACTATGTTATCTTGTTTAGATATCCTCTTTTTACCCATTTATTAAGTCTCCCAAAAATTTGCTGTCAGGGAGTCAGCAGCAGCTCTATTCTGGTGATTAGAAGGGTTATGAATGAAGAAAACCTTAGCATTAGGCCAGTTTCACACATCCGGCATTTCGCCGCTTTGCGGGATCCGTCACACTCCAGTACAGTGCAATACCGTACAATGGCATCTCGGCAAGCTTGCCGCTATGCCATTGTATTGTATTGTACTGTACTCGAGTGTGATGGATCCGGCAAAGCGGCGAAATGCCGGATGTGTGAAACTGGCCTGAGTGCAACATACCCATAATTAATAATTAATAATTTTATTTTATATAGCGCTATTAATTCCACATCGCTTTACATACATTGGCAACACTGTCCCCATTGGGGCTCACAATCTAGAGTCCCTATCTGTATGTCTTTGGAGTCTTTAGATGTTATCACTTATCCATAAGATAGGTGATAACCTGGGGATCTGACTGCTGGGATCCACACTATCCCAAGAACTGGTCTCTGAATGGAGTGCTGACTCCTGAATGGAGAGATGGCCAGACATGCATTTTGGCGCTCCCTTCATTCTCTATGTGCCAACATAACCCCAAGTGCTGTATTGGCTATCTTTTCCAGTCTCCCAGAGAATGATTAGAGCATTGGGGCACAAGTCTGGTCACCGTCCCATTGAGATGAGGTTCTGTAGAAACCAGTTCTCGGGATTGTGAAGGTCCCTGTGGCTGATCAGCAAGTTAGCACCTAGCCCAAATAAGTTAGCCGCTTTCCCTGTTCACTTCTAAAGATGGAAAAACGCCTTTAATGTTAAGTTCCTGACTTCATTATATTGTGTTTTCAGCGCTGGCAGGACTTGAACGTGGTCAGCAGTTTGCTTAAATCTTTCTTCAGAAAGCTGCCTGAACCCCTCTTCACTGATGGTGAGTATGAGAAGTGTTGGCAATACTTCCACCGAATGTTCCTATTGATTATTGTGGGCAAACCTCACTTCAGACAGTTACACTCTACACATATTGCTCCATGAACTATTCATGCCAACTTTGGAAACACCAGAATAAAATAATGATCAATGTTTATCGGCACGTTCACTTTACGCTATGCGCTGGTTTGCACTTTCCATGACTTTGCCAATAGGTAATTTTAGTTTATTGCTTCTCTTAAATGGAATCTGTCACCAGGTTTTTGCCACCTAATCTGAGAGCAGCATAATGTAGGGACAGAGATCACGATTCCAGCAATTTGTCACTTACTGGGCTCCTTAGTGTACTTTTGATAATCTACTGCTGATTAAAAGAGATTTTATCATTAGAGGACTACTTGGTGTGCTTCCAGGCAGTCCAGCATATACATGAGCTCTATATAACTGCCAGATCTGCAGCATAGAAAACATTGATTTTATCAAAATGACAAACAGCTCAGTAAGTGACACAGCACTGGAATCAGGGTCTCTGTCTCTACATTATGCTTCTCTGAGAAGGGGGAGCAAAAACCTGGTGACTGACTTTCTTTAACAAGGGGCATATAAGAAACTTGCATTGTCAGGAATTAGTAAATGTATTTTTCTTCATCGTTCCTTATGGGAGACCCAGACCATGGGTGTATAGCTTCTGCCTCCGGAGGACACACAAAGTACTACACTCAAACGTGTAGCTCCTCCCTCCTAGCATATACACCCCCTGGTAGCCAGTCCTAGCCAGTTTCAATGCTTTGTGTTCAGGAGGTCACACACACACACATGCATTCTCTGATTTTTGATTTTTTGGATTTCAAAGATTTGGAAGAAAAGCGGGTCCAATCTGGACTCCCGGCATGTCCCTTCTCACCCCACTGTGTCGGCGGTGCTGTTAAGGTTGATTTTACAAGGCTGGAGCCTTCACATGCCGCGCTCCTTCACCATCCCCTGGGGCTCTGGCTTGAAGTGGGAGCCATAACGGTTCTCACTGCTTTGCAGGAGACCGGTCTCCATCCGCAGCCCTTTTTCAGGATCCTGCCGGACGGAGCGTTTAACCCCCCCCAGGGACCTGGGCCCTGCGTCTCAAAAGCTAAGTATTGAGACGTTTTTACCACAGAAAGTGGTCTTTCCAGGGGTCCCTTGTACTTTATTTATTGGGGGGAGTGTGTTATATGACTGTGGTAACATTTCCGGCCGGTTCTCCAGTTTTCACTGGAGAACCGCGCCGATGGTGCCTGCACGCTGGCCGCATGTTTAAATCTAGGCCCCGGCTTCGCCTGAGGCCTAGTTTCGGTTTCACTGCCCCTGCATGTTAGTCAGTGCAGAGGGACAGTGTGGCTCCGCCCAGCGGCTGTTCAGCACAGGGAACGGACACGCCTCACTGAGGAAAGATTCCCTCCCCTGTATACCTCATTTGCTCGCTCTCAGAGTAGGCCCCGCCCCCTCTCCTCGCTCCGGTCGCCATTTTCTCAGCGTTCTCAATGTCTGCATAGGCACAGAGATACCACATTGTGACAAATGGGGGCCTGGGCTGGGGGACTGGAGGGCACAGAAATGTATGTTAAACGGTCTGGCAAGCCACAACCTCCAGTTGTGCAGCTGCTTATATTCTCTGTTTATATACTCTGCTGGGGGTCATTCTGGAGATGCATTCCCTCACAGAGCCCCCACTTCTGCAGCATGTCTCACATCAGAGCAAGGCTGCAAGGCTGTTCTTAATATGCACTGCATGTAGACTCGTACTGCCTGTACCGAGCACATAAACACAGTGGTCTCTCAGCCTGGAGGCTCATCAGTGGTCCCTCCAGCTGCTCCGCCGGTGGTGCTGAGCATGCATTAGCCCCCTTCTCAGGGCGCCTCTGCTGCTACGGCTCGCTCAGCACAGCTCTCAGAGGACTCTTTATCTGGTCTCAGGCACCGTCCTCCTAAAATGGAGACGCAGGGTCCCCTGTCCTTCCCCGTCCCGCAGCTCTGATTCACGAGCTGACTCACTGGACGAGGAGGATGTCTTTACTAGGGGCTCGGACACTACTTCATGTACCATTGATCTGTCCGAAGGTGATGCAGATGCTAATGATTTGATTGCGTCCATTATATTTGTACTGGACCTCAATCCGCCTGTATCAGGGGAGTACCCCCTCTGGCAGAAAGGCATCAGTATACCTTAAAGAGAACAAGGAGTGTGTTCCTTAACCACTCCAGTTTTCAGCCCACTGTGACCAAGCCCAGAGCCTGTCCTGACAGACGCTCCCAAAGCGTGGTTCTGATGACTGTTTCCCCCTTCCACCAGAGGTGGTCAAGGAGTGGGCTCATTCACCAAGGGTGGTCCCTCCGGTGTCTAGTATTTCAGCCCGGATAGTTGTATCAGTGGCTGACGGCACCTCTCTAAGGATCCCACTGTACATTAATTCTGTACTGGACCTCAATCCGCCAGTATCAGAGGAGCAACCCTCTCTGGCAAAAAGGCACCAGTTTACCTTGCCTAAGAGAACAAGGAGTGTGTTCCTTAACCACTCCAGTTTTCAGGCCACTGTGACCAAGCCCAGGGTCTGCTCTGGCAAACGCTTCCCAAAGCGTGGTTCTGATGACCGTTTTCCCCTTCCACCAGAGGTGGTCAAGGAGTGGGCTCATTCACCAAAGGTGGTCCCTCCGGTGTTTAGACTCTCAGCCCGGACATTGTATCAGTGGCTGATGGCTCCTCACTTACGGCTTTGCTGTCCGCCAGGTTGTCCTTCTGGCCAAATCTGTATGGAGGCGGCAGGGGCCTCGTTCTCCCCAGCTTTTGCAGCAGTGCGGCTTTCAAAGCCATCTCTGCTTCTCTAGAGGAGATGCATTCCCTCACAGGGACTCTTTGCCCGAAATGGTTGCCTTAACTTCCAGACTTCAGTCTTTTCATCCTATGCCATGTCTGCCATGCTGGAGACTCTCACCGCACTGCGGTGGCCTCGGCTGATTTCCTCGCTATCCGCAGGCTCCTGTGGCTTCGGAAGTGGAAGGCGGATGCTTCTAAAGAAGTTCCTTGCTGGGCTCCCTTTTGCTGGGACCAGACTATTCGGGAACAACTGGATGAAATTATTAAGGAAGCTCTTGGCGGGAAGAGTTTCTTCCATGCCACAAACCTAAACCAGGAAACCTGTCCAGGGCAGGAATCAGTCGAGGTTTCGTTCTTTTTGTTCCTCCATCTGATCGTTCTCTAAGCCCTCGGCCTCGTCCACTGGCTCAGCCAAGGATCGTAAACCCTAATGGCACACGAGATGACCGCAGGAGATGCTGCCACTAAGTCAGCCTCCTCCTGGCTATCTGGCCACGCCAGCAACGTCCTTGGTCGGTGGCAGGCTCTCCCACTTTGGCGACGTATGGTTTTAACACGTCTCCGATCAGTGGGTGCGAGATACCATCTCCCACGGCTACAGGATAGAATTCTATCCAGCCCGCCAAACAGATTTTTTCTGTCAACTCCCCCCTGCTCCAAGGCCGCCGCCTTCTCACAGGCTGTAGCATTCTTGCAGGCCACTGGAGTAATTGTACCGGTTCCCGACTGGGAACGGTTCTGAGATTTCTGCTTAAATCTATTCCTAGTACCCGAGGAGGGCGGTGCCTTCCGACCTGGATCTCAAGCTTCTCAAGCATGTTCAGGTGCGGCAGTTTCGCATAGAGTCTCTGCGATCAATCAATGACCCAAGGAGATTCCCTAGCATCCATCGACATCAGAGATGCCTATCTGCATGTGCCAATCGCAGTTTCACACCAGCGTTGGCTACGTTTTGCAATCAGAGTGGTCCAATTCGTGGCTCTTCCCTTGGGGTTAGCCACGGCCCCTCGAGTATTCTCAAGGTCGGGGCAGCTGTGATTGCGGTCCTGCACCTCTAGGGGTTGGCAGTGATCCTTTTGTCCTGGACAGCCTTCTAGTCTGGGCTTCATCCAGTGCAGACTGTTAGCGGAGTGCCTCGCTCACTCTCGCCACTCTAACCAATTCGGGTGGTTTGTCATTCTGTCCAAGTCCACTCTGACTTCGACCCAGAAGTTCACATACCCAGGGACGCAATTCGAGACTCTGTCGGCACTTGTGAAGCTGCCCTTAGTCAAACAGCAGTCCCTCCGCTGGCGGTCGACGTCGTTCCATCAGGCACCTAATACAGGTGCTGGATCAGATGGTGGTGTCAATGGAAGCGATTCCCTTGCCCAGTTCCATCTGCGTCCTCTGCGGCTGGATATTTTCCGCTGTTGGAACAAGCGGACTTCCTCCTTCCACGGGGCGGTGGCTTCGCCACAGACCAGGGGCTCGTTTCAGTGGTGGCTTCGTCCCCTCTGTCTCAGGGACGCTCCTTCCTGGCTCCGTCCCGGGTGATCCTCACCAAGATGCTAGTCTATCCGGCTGGGGAGCAGTATATCTCCACCATGGAGAGCAGGGCACTTGGACTCTGTCCGAATCAGCCCTCTGGATCAATGTGCTGGAAATCAGAGCTGTGTTTCTAGCTCTCTAAGCCTTTCACCATCTGTTGGCGGCCAGGCACATTCGAGTCCAGTCAGACAACGCTACAGCGTTTGCCTACATCAACCTCCAGGGCGGGACACTCAGCCGCCTGGCAATGTTGGAGGTTCATCGCATTCTTCAGTGGACGGAGGACTCCTAGTCCACCATATCCGCAGCCCACATCCCAGACGTGGAAAACTGGGAGGCAGATTGTCTCAGCCGTCAAACCGTGGCTCCACGATCCTCAGGTTTTTGCGGCAGACGCACTGGTTCAAGTTTGGTCCCAGCTTCGTCTGTCTTACGTGTTTCACCCTCTAGTTCTTGCCCAGAGTCCTGCGCAAGATCAGAGAGGAGGGTCGTCGGGTCATTCTCATTACTCCAGACTGACCCAGGCAAGCTTGGTACCCTGACCTGCTCCGTCTGTCCGTAGAGGTGCCATAGCATCTCCCGGACTGTCCAGACCTTCTCTCACGAGGTCCGTCCTTCCGCCAGAACCTGCGGCTCTCAGATTGACGGCGTGGCGTTTGAGTCATGGATCTTGACGACTTCTGGTATCCCTCCTGAAGTCATCTCCACTATGACTCGAGCTCGGAAGTATCCTTTGGCCTTTTGGCCTTGCCGACCCTCCTGTCCCTTCTACAGTCCGGTCTGCAGCTAGGACTATCCCTCAATTCCCTTAAGGGACAGGTCTCGGCTCTGTCAGTGTTGTGCCAGCGGCGTATCGCCCGGCTGGCCCAGGTGCGCTCCTTCATGCAGGGCGCATCTCACATCATTCCGCCTTACCGGCGGCCCTTGGAGCCCTGGGACCTTAATTCGGTCCTCACGGCCTCCGGAAACCCCCCTTTGAGCCTCTTAGGGAGGTTTCTTTGTTTAGTCTTTCACAGAAAGTGGTCTTTCTAGTGGCCATAACTTCCCTCAAGAGAGTCTCTGTTTTGGCTGCACTCTCTTCGGAGTCCTCCCTTCATCAAGACAAGGTGGTTCTCCGTCCGACTCCGGACTTTCTCCCTAAGGTGGTTGCTGTTTCCACCTTAACCGGGGCATTTTCCCTGCCTTCCTTTTGTCCGGCTCCTGTTCATCGCTTTGAAAGGGCGTTGCATACTCTGGATCTGGTGCGGGCGCTCCGGATCTATGTGTCTCGCACCGCTGTTCTTCGGCGGTGCACCTCTCTTTTGTGCTGACCGCTGGTCAGCGTAAGGGCCTTTCGGGATTTAAGCCGACCCTGGCTCGTTGGTTTAGGTCGGCCATTTCCGATACCTACCAGTGTACTCAAGTGCCTCTCCCGCCGGGGACCAAGGCACACTTGACCAGAGCTGTCGGTGCCTCTTAGGCTTTCAGGCCCAGGCTACGGCTCAGCAGGTCTGCCAGACTGCCACTTGGACTAGTCTGCATACCTTTTCGAAGCACTACCAAGTGCATGCTCTTGCTTCGGCAGATGCGAGCTTGGGCAGACGCATCCTTCAGGCGGCTGTCGCCCATTTGTGGAGTTAGGTTTCGCCTACTTCTCAGTTTTTCTGTTTATTCCCACCCATGGACTGCTTTAGAACGTCCCATGGTCTGGGTCTCCCATAAGGACCGATGAAGAAAAAGAGAATTTTGTTACTTACCGTAAATTCTTTTCTTCTTCGCTCCTAATTGGGAGACCCAGACAATTGGGTGTATAGCTACTGCCTCCGGAGGCCGCACAAAGTACTACACTTAAAAGTGTAAGGCCCCTCCCCTTCTGGCTATACACCCCCCCGTGGGAGCACGGGTCCTTCAGTTTTTTGCTTTGTGCGAAGGAGGTCAGACACGCACGCATAGCTCCACTGTTTAGTCAGCAGCAGCTGCTGACTATGTCAAGTGGAAGAAAAGAGGACCCATACAAGGGTCCCCAGCATGCTCCCTTCTCACCCCACTTTTTGTCGGTGGTGCTTGTTAAGGTTGAGGTACCCATTGCGGGTACGGAGGCTGGAGCCCACATGCTGATTCCTTCCCCATCCCCATTAGGGCTCTGGGCGAAGTGGGATTTTACCGGTCTCCAGGCACAGAGACCGTGCTCCATCCGCAGCCCCTGGAGAAGCCGCTGGATATGGAGCTGAGTATCGTCAGGGACATGGCCCTGCTCCGTCAAGGTACTCTGTGTCCCCGTGCATACGCGCGCACACCGCAGCATTGCTGGGTGTGTTAGTGCGCCGGGGACAACAGCGCTGCTGCGCTTGTGCCATTTCCTCACTTCAGCTTAGCTGAGTGGGTAGACTCAGGGAGAACGGTCGCGCCGGCCGCTGGGACTGCGACGCAGCTGGGACTTGTGGTGCGCCGGGGACTTCCGCGCTGGCCGTGCATATATCACGGCCGCGCTTATTACTACAGTCCCCGGCTTTTGCGGCCTAGTTCGTTCGTTCCCGCCTCCGCACCTGCCAGTCAGGAGGAGGGCGGGACGCTGTACAGAGCATCAGCGCTGAGGGCTGGAGTCGTTTTTACATACTCCAGCCCTCACACCAGGCACAGTAGGACGCAGTTTCCCGCTCTTTGTTTGTGGCACGCCCACGGTCCGCCCCTCTTCACAGAACGCCGGCAGCCATTCCTGCCTGCACGCTGAGCTGCAGAGGGGAGACGGGGAGACCCAGACACGGGATTCTACGGCCTCATACCCGCTGTTCAGCGGGCGGTAAGCAGCCCTCAAGGGCTCACCCCCACTTGTGCCGTTTGTATACTGAGTATTTTGTGTTGCAAATACTTTGTACTGTACGGTCGCTGGTGATTCTCGGCTATATACCCTCCTAGATTACAAGGAGGCAACAGCATGTCGTCCGCAAAACGCAAGGGTGCCAAGGCACAGACATTATATGCTGACTGTACCGCATGTGGGGCTGCTCTACCGGCAGGTTCCACTGAACCCCATTGTGTGCAGTGCTCGGCCCCTGTGCAACTTGCACAGCCGGGGCCTCTGCTGGACGTGACCCAGGGTGTACCACCTGTGAATGCTGTCCAGGTGACAGGAACGGAGTTTGCAGCTTTTGCTGACAGATTGTCTATGACCATGTCAAGGATTCTTGAAACATTGCAGTCTAGACCAGTAACTCAGACCATGGACACTGTGGCATCATTGCTCCCTGGTCCCCCTCAGCTGGAACACTTCCAAGCTCCGGGGGTGTCACATGCACCCCAGGGTGACGATTCTGACTCGGACGACAGTCCCAGACAACCTAAGCGGGCTCGTTATGAGGGGCCCTCAACTTCGTCTCACTGGTCAGGGTCCCAGCGGGACGGATCTATGGGTGATGAGGCGGATGTAACTGATCAAGATTCTGATCCTGGGTCCGCCCTCAATCTGGATACACCGGATGGTGACGCCATAGTGAATGATCTTATAGCGTCCATCAATAGGATGTTAGATATTTCTCCGCCAGCTCCTACTCAGGAGGAGGCAGCTTCACAGCAGGAGAAATTCCATTTCAGATATCCCAAGCGTAAATTAAGCACTTTTCTGGACCACGCTGACTTTAGAGATGCAATCCAGAAACACCACGCTTATCCTGAGAAGCGGTTTTCTAAACGGCTTAAAGATACACGCTATCCTTTTCCCCCTGACGTGGTCAAGGGTTGGACCCAGTGTCCCAAGGTGGACCCTCCAATCTCCAGGCTTGCAGCTAGATCCTTAGTTGCAGTAGAAGATGGAGCGGCACTTAAAGATGCCACTGACAGGCAGATGGAGCTCTGGCTGAAATCCATCTATGAAGCTATTGGAGCGTCGTTGGCGCCAGCTTTCGCAGCCGTATGGGCACTCCAAGCTATTTCAGCTGGGCTTATACAGGTCGACTCGGTCACACGTACATCTTTTTTTTTAAATCAGGTTCATTTTTATTTAACATCAAAATTATACAACACATAAAATAATTCCCTCCATAGAAATATCACAGAAAGGGAAAAAACCTTTAGTCAATAAGAAAAACCACACAAATAACATAATAAACAATGCACCCGCAGTCCACGTCTCATTTCAATATGGGTCTCAAAGTGCATATTATTTCCCAATATATTCTCCATAGTATAGCTTACCCAGCATCATTATGACATTATATATATATACACATATACATACACGCACGCACGCACGCACGCACACATATATACATGCACACACATATACATGCACACACATATACATGCACACACCTTCCAGCAGTACGCATATCACCCTATTTGAGGAAATTTGTTAACTGGTCAGAAGGAGAAGGACCTGGTCGCTCGCACTGTCCTGCAGTAACGCCGAGGAGGGAAGGCCTGGGGTATCCAACCATGCCCCCGGTCACACGTACATCTGCCCCGCAGGTGGCACCATTGACCTCTCAAATGTCTGCATTCGCGTCTTACGCGATTAATGCTGTCCTGGACTCTACGAGCCGTACGGCGGTGGCGTCAGCCAACTCCGTGGTTTTGCGCAGAGCCCTGTGGTTGAGAGAATGGAAAGCAGATTCTGCTTCCAAGAAGTGCTTAACCAGTTTGCCCTTTTCTCGTGACCGATTGTTTGGGGAGCGTTTGGATGAAATCATTAAACACTCCAAGGGTAAGGACTCATCCTTACCTCAACACAGACAAAACAAGCCCCAACAAAGGAGGGGTCAGTCTGGTTTTCGGTCCTTTCGAGGCTCAGGCAGGTCCCAATTCTCCTCGTCCAAGATGACTCAAAAGGATCAGAGAGGCTCAGATTCTTGGCGGACGCAGTCACGCCCAAAAAAGACAGCAGGAAGAACCGTTACCAAGACTGCTTCCTCATGACTTTCAGCCTCCTCTCTCCGCATCCTCGGTCGGTGGCAGGCTCTCCCGCTTTGGCGGCATTTGGCTGTCACAGGTCAAAGACCGTTGGGTGAGGGACATTCTGTCTCACGGGTACAGGATAGAATTCGTCTCTCGTCCTCCAACTCGTTTCTTCAGAACTTCCCCACCGCCCGACCGAGCCGATGCTCTGCTGCAGGCGGTGACCGCTCTAAAGGCGGAAGGAGTGGTGACTTCCGTTCCTCTTCAGGAACAAGGTCACGGTTTTTACTCCAATCTGTTTGTGGTGCCAAAGAAGGACGGGTCCTTTCGGCCCGTCCTGGATCTAAAGTTGCTCAACAAACATGTAAAAACCAGGAGGTTCCGGATGGAATCTCTCCGCTCCGTCATAGCCTCAATGTCTCAAGGAGATTTCTTAGCATCAATAGACATCAAGGATGCTTATCTTCACGTGCCGATTGCGCCAGAGCATCAGCGTTTTCTACGCTTCGTTATAGAAAGCGAACACCTGCAGTTCGTAGCGTTACCTTTCGGGCTGGCAACAGCCCCTCGGGTCTTCACCAAGGTCATGGCAGCAGTAGTAGCTGTCCTGCACTCGCAGGGTCACTCCGTGATCCCGTATTTGGACGATCTACTTATAAAGGCACCCTCTCAAGAGGCATGCCAACACAGCCTGAACGTGGCACTGAAGACTCTCCAGAGTTTCGGGTGGATTATCAACTTTTCAAAGTCAAATCTAACCCCGACCCAATCACTAACATATCTTGGCATGGAGTTTCATACTCTCTGAGCGATAGTGAAGCTTCCACTGGACAAGCAGTGCTCTCTGCAGACAGGGGTGCAATCTCTCCTGCAGAACCAGTCCCACTCCTTGAGGCGCCTCATGCATTTCCTAGGGAAGATGGTGGCAGCAATGGAAGCAGTCCCTTTCGCGCAGTTTGATCTGCGCCCTCTACAATGGGACATTCTCCGCCAATGGGACGGGAAGTCGACGTCCCTCGACAGGGATGTCTACCTCTCTCAGGCAACCAAGGACTCTCTCCGTTGGTGGCTTCTTCCCACCTCATTGTCAAAAGGAAAGTCGTTCCTACCCCCATCCTGGGCGGTGGTCACGACAGATGCGAGCCTATCAGGGTGGGGAGCAGTGTTTCTTCACCACAGGGCTCAGGGTACGTGGACTCAGAGAGAGTCCACCCTTCAGATCAATGTTCTGGAAATCAGAGCAGTCTATCTTACTCTGCGAGCCTTCCAACAGTGGCTGGAGGGCAAGCAGATCCGGATTCAGTCGGACAATGCCACAGCGGTGGCGTACATCAACCACCAAGGGGGAACACGCAGTCGACAAGCCTTTCAAGAAGTCCGGCGGATTCTGACGTGGGTGGAAAACACAGCATCCACCATATCCGCAGTTCACATCCCAGGCGTGGAAAATTGGGAAGCAGATTTTCTCAGTCGCCAGGGCATGGACGCAGGGGAATGGTCCCTTCACCCGGACGTGTTTCAGGAGATCTGTCGCCGCTGGGGGATGCCGGACGTCGACCTGATGGCGTCACGGCACAACAACAAGGTCCCGGTTTTCATGGCACGGTCTCACGATCACCGAGCTCGGGCGGCAGACGCCTTAGTTCAGGATTGGTCGCAGTTCCGACTACCTTATGTGTTCCCACCTCTGGCATTGTTGCCCAGAGTGCTCCGCAAAATCAGGTCCGACTGCCGTTGCGCCATTCTCGTCGCTCCAGACTGGCCAAGGAGGTCGTGGTACCCGGATCTGTGGCATCTCACGGTAGGACAACCGTGGGCGCTACCAGGCCGTCCAGACTTGCTGTCTCAAGGGCCGTTTTTCCATCTGAATTCTGCGGCCCTGAACCTGACTGTGTGGCCATTGAGTCCTGGATCCTAGGGACCTCAGGTTTATCTCATGATGTTGTTGCCACCATGAGACAGGCTAGGAAACCATCCTCCGCCAAGATCTACCACAGAACGTGGAAGATAATCTTATCTTGGTGCTCTGCTCAGGGAGTTTCTCCCTGGCCATTTGCATTACCTATTTTTCTTTCCTTCCTGCAGTCTGGGTTGGAAAAAGGTTTGTCGCTTAGCTCCCTTAAAGGACAAGTCTCTGCGCTATCCGTATTCTTTCAGAAGCGCCTGGCGCGACTTCCTAAGGTACGCACGTTCCTGCAAGGGGTTTGTCATATCATTCCCCCTTACAGGCGGCCATTGGAACCCTGGGATCTGAACAAGGTTCTGATTGCTCTCCAGAAGCCACCTTTCGAGCCTATGAAGGAGATTTCCTTTTCTCGGCTTTCACAGAAAGTGGCTTTTCTGGTGGCGGTCACGTCTCTTCGGAGAGTGTCAGAGCTGGCGGCGTTATCTTGCAAATCTCCCTTCCTGGTGTTTCACCAAGACAAGGTAGTACTGCGTCCAATTCCAGAGTTTCTTCCCAAGGTGGTATCTTCCTTTCATCTCAATCAGGATATCACTTTACCATCTTTGTGTCCGCATCCAGTTCACCATTTTGAAAAGGGTTTACATCTGTTGGACCTGGTGAGAGCACTCAGGATCTACATTTCCCGCACGGCGTCTCTGCGCCGTTCGGATGCACTCTTTATCCTGGTCGCTGGTCAGCATAAAGGGTCGCAAGCTTCCAAATCCACCCTTGCGCGGTGGATCAAGGAACCAATTCTTCACGCCTACCGTTCTGCTGGGCTTCCGACTCCTTCTGGACTGAAGGCCCATTCTACCAGAGCCGTGGGGGCGTCCTGGGCATTACGGCATCAGGCTACGGCTCAGCAGGTGTGCCAGGCGGCTACCTGGTCGAGTCTGCACACTTTCACCAAGCATTATAAGGTGCATACCTACGCTTCGGCGGATGCCAGCCTAGGTAGGCAAGTCCTGCAGGCGGCGGTGGCCCACCTGTAAGAAAGGGCTGCCTGACAGCCCGATCGCGAGGTATTATTTTACCCACCCAGGGACTGCTTTTGGACGTCCCAATTGTCTGGGTCTCCCAATTAGGAGCGAAAAAGAAGGGAATTTTGTTTACTTACCGTAAATTCCTTTTCTTCTAGCTCCAATTGGGAGACCCAGCACCCGCCCTGTTTTTCTGAGGGTATTTGTTTTTCGGGTGCACATGTTGTTCATGTTAATAACTTACGTTCTCCGATATTGTTTATCGGATTGAATTTGTTTTTGAAACAGTTATTGGCTTTCCTCCTTCTTGCTTTTGCACTAAAACTGAAGGACCCGTGCTCCCACGGGGGGGTGTATAGCCAGAAGGGGAGGGGCCTTACACTTTTAAGTGTAGTACTTTGTGCGGCCTCCGGAGGCAGTAGCTATACACCCAATTGTCTGGGTCTCCCAATTGGAGCTAGAAGAAATGGAATTTACGGTAAGTAAACAAAATTCCCTTCTTTTCTTATAGTTCCGACATGGGAGACCCAGCACCCTCCCTGTTGCCTGTTGGCAGGTTTCTTGTTCCGTGTGTTATCACCGGCTGTTGTTGTAGACAGAGGTTCCGGTTGTTCCGGGTTTTGCTCTGTCTCTACTTGTGGGTGGATGTCCTCCTTCAGCTTTTGCACTAAACTGGCTAGGACTGGCTACCAGGGGGTGTATATGCTCGGAGGGAGGAGCTACACTTTTTAGTGTAGTACTTTGTGTGTCCTCCGGAGGCAGAAGCTATACACCCATGGTCTGGGTCTCCCATGTCGGAACTATAAGAAAAAGAATTTACGGTAAGTAACAAAATTCTCTTTTTTACATTTTTATGATAACCCATTAGTTGTAGACCACCAGTATCCTCAAATATAATATGTGAACATCAAGCATGAAATTCTAGAAATCTGTGTGATTGGAAATTTTTAATTTAATGTGTCCTCTATGGTTCATGAAATACAGGGAATGAACAATGGTTATGACGGTTATGTCTTCCGTTCTTTTCTTTTAAGACAAATACAATGAATTTATTGAAGCAAATCGTCTTGAGGACTCGAAGGAGAGAATGAAAACACTTCGCAAACTGGTAACAATTTCCGCTGATGATACTAGCTAATCCTGTGAATGGTTGATGGCTCTGCTACTTTTGATTTCACTCTTATTTTACATTGAGAAATTTGACCTCTTGACAGATTAAAGAACTCCCCACATACTATTATGAGACCCTGCGCTTCCTGGTCCGTCACCTGAAGACTGTGGCTGATCACTCCGAGAAAAACAAGGTGATGATTCTGTCTGTTTTTTCTTTGTGTAACACTGGGGCTGTTGGTGATTTATGTGCTATATGATAATCAGGATACTTGCACAGTGTAAAAAAGCTTATAAAGGGGAATAAATAGGAGCATTAAGGCTATATGTAAAAAAGATATCTTTATTTATCAAAAGAGTTTAAAAGTTACAAAAAAAAGTATACAAGCCAAGTAGAAAAGTGCTAGATGTCAAGCAGGATGAACACCCATACGCATATAATTGACAATAAAGTGCTAATAGTCATGAAAAAAACAGGAAGTCTGAATGGGCATAATAGCATATAAAGGACCATGTATAGCCCTATAGTTTATCCGCTGCAGCTATAATAGGGTAAAAAAAAATGTATTATTAAAGAACCCACATAAAGGCAATAAGGCATAGCTTTATTTTTATAATCCTCCTATAATGTCCATATTGGTCTAGCGCTACAGCGGTAACAGACGGGGTCACATAAAAATCAAAAAATGCCCAACAGCTTACCCATAGATCAAAGGTTAATGCTCTAGTACCTCACAAGCATATAAAAGGACCCTCCAACGCGCGTTTCGTGGAAATAGATGTCAGCTTCTTCAGGGAAGAAGCCACCTTTACTGAAGAAGCTGGCATCGATTTCCGCGAAACGCACGTTGGAGGGTCCTTTTATATGTTTGTGAGGGACTAGAGCATAAACCTTTGATCTATGGGTAAGCTATTAGGCATTTTTTGATTTTTATGTGACCCCTTCTGTTACCGCTGTAGCACTAGACCAATATGGACATTCTAGGGGGATTATAAAAATAAAACCCTGCCTCATTGGCTTTATGTGGGTTATTTAATAATACATTTTTTTTTACGCAATTATAGCTGCAGCGGATAACCTATATAACCTATTCTTGGTCCTTTTATATGCTATTATGCCCATTCAGACTTCCTGTTTTTTTTCATGACTATTAGCACTTTATTGTCCCTTATATGCGTATGGGTGTTCATCCTGCTTGACATCTAGCACTTTTCTACTTGGCTTGTATACTGTTTTTGTAACTTTTTAATTTTCTTTTGATAATAAAGATATATTTTTTACATATAGCTTTAATGCTCCTATTTATTCCCCTTTATAAGCCTGATATGGAGTGGCTTAACTTTATGAAATTATAGATAAGACGAGATGTGTATTGGTCAATTTTCTATGTATCTCACAGTGTAAAAAAGGTCTAAAACGATAAACTGAGCACCTATAATGAACACATTGATGTTACAGTCAAAACAGGTTGTATAGGTTGTATATCGTGTGATTGACTGAAGGAGCAAGCGATTAAGAACCTGCTTTATTTGGGGTAAAGGCGGTCAAGACTTACAGCTCAACCGTTGTACTGCCGACAGCTATTGCCCCTCTTTTCCCCCTTTACAAAGCTCTTGTGACGCCTATCTCATATACCTGATATATAATACAAGTGGGGGGTATGCACCTTCTTCCAGATGCCTCTATTAAGGGATCAGTTGATGGTTCAATTTACAAGCTGTTGGATACAGCTTCAGTTTCACTATGGTATCTAGCAAATTTGGTTATGGAAGTTGCCAACCACTTAACACTAGAACTACTGAACTCGTGACACCTATATAGAAATACATAGTGCAAAGTAGTCAAAATGACTACCTCAGTAGTTCTAGTGTTAATCACTTTTTACTGATGTGCCTTTAATCTTATTTTCCACTCTGCAGATGGAGCCTAGAAATCTGGCCTTAGTGTTTGGTCCTACACTTGTTCGCACCTCTGAGGACAACATGACCGATATGGTGACACACATGCCGGACCGCTATAAGATTGTAGAAACCCTTATCCAGCATGTGAGTAGACAACATTTTTCAACCTCTGAACTCATTAAAAAAAAAATATCGAAAAAATTCCATGACTTAAAGGTTTTTCAGAACACTGACTCCATAGGCTTCCTAAACAATAGAATGCTATAGATTTCCAAAAGGAATTCCTTCCATACTTTGTGTGTTGCAGTGATGTTCCTGGGCTGATGGAAAAATGTAACACTGAGTACAATGCGAGTCATTCAAATAATGTGAAAGTATGGATTCAATGCCTGTAGGGGATTCTGTCCATTTGAAGGAAAGCTATGAGAATTTAGAGATTAATGTCAAGAAATGTAACTACGAGGATCAAGGTTGGTCAATATGTGGTGATCTGAAAGTTCTCTCTTTGCTCCTTGGGCAGCAAGCAGGATACACAAGTACCCCTGATTATTTGTATCATTGGGACAAGCGGGATAGGTTGTCCTCACTGGAGCAAAACAAAGTTGGCCAAAAGAGAGCATATTTGCAACCTGGACTCAGGAACATCGTTGTGGAAAGTTTTGTTGATCCCACTAAAGTTCTCCTGCCACCACTCCACATTAAGCTTGGACTGATGAAGCTGTGTGAAAGCTCTACTGAAAGAAGGAAAGACTTTTAAGTACCTGAGCTCCAAGTTTCAGGAACTGTTTGAAGCAAAGCATTTTTGTGGGTCTGGATGTTCGGAAACTTAAGGGTGACATGTTCAAAACAAAAAGAAAAGCTGTTGAGAAAAGGGCTTGGGATTCTTTCTAAAGAAGATGTGAACAAATTTGTAGTAAAAACAAAGAACATGCCTTGGGTTGTTTGATGAATTTGAAGTGACGTTTTTTACATTTCCATTTCGACTACTTTCCTGAAAACTTTGGTGCTGTATGCAAAGCACAAGGAGAAAATATTTAATCAGGAAATTTAAGGACATGGATTGACGATAACAGGATGGATGGAAGATGAACATGGTGGGAGCCTACTGCTGGATGCTTCACAGAGAAGATCTGCCGACCTCCTATAAGAGAAAAGGAAAAGGCGCAAGAATTAATTTGCAATAAAATTGCAGAATGAATGTGCAATAATTTTATATATGTATATAATATTGTGCACGTTTTTGGCTACAATAAAGATTTTTCATGTTCATCTCGTTTGTATGTAATTACACACGCGTTTTGTGCAAAATCCATATGTGATGGTTATAAATGGAAGTGTTTTGTTTATTCAGGGCAAAAGAAAACATGAGAATCAGTCACTGGATTTGAAACAATTTTTATAAACCCAAATTTCGCATACCTGTGTAATCTTTAGGAGAACAATGCAATCAGCAGTCTGAAATTGGGCATGTGTTGTCGACTGTCAGTCAGCGCCCCCATATACATTACATCGTCGGTCCAACTCACCGACGTGTGGGAGACTTGAGATATATAGATGTATGTATGTATGTATGTATGTATGTATGTATGTATGTATGTGTAATAAAAATTATATATGTGCGTGTGTGTGTGTGTTGGCCAAAAGTATTGGCACCCCTGCAATTCTGTCAGATAGATAGTACTCCGTTTATTCTTGAAAATGATTGCAATCACAAATTCTTTGGTATTGAAAAAAAATAAAAATTTTTGTCATAAAGCCAAATTGGATATAATTCCACACCAACAAAAAACGGGGTGGACAAAAGTATTGGCACTGTTACACAAATTAGAGAAGCATCACATGATTTTTCTAATTAGCAGCACCTGTAACTTACCTGTGGCACCTAACAGGTGTTGGCAATAACTAAATCACACTTGCAGCCAGTTGACATGGATTAAAGCTGACTCAACCTCTGTCCTTGTGTGTACCACATTGAGCATGGAGAAAAGAAAGAAGACCAAAGAACTGTCGGAGGACTTGAGAATCCAAATTGTGAGGAAGCATGAACAATCTCAAGGCTACAAGTCCATCTCCAAAGACCTGAAAGTTCCTGTGTCTACGGTGCGCAGTGTCATCAAGAAGTTTAAAGCCCATGGCACTGTGGCTAACCTCCCGAGATGTGAAAGGAAAAGAAAAATTGACGAGAGATTTCAACGCAAGATTGTGCGGATGGTGGATAAAGAACCTCGACTAACATCAAAACAAGTTCAAGCTGCCCTGCAGTCCGAGGGTACAACAGTGTACAACCCATACAACCCATACTATCCGTCGGCATCTGTATGGTAGGATACCCAGGAAGACCCCACTTCTTACCCCGAGACATAAAAAAGCCAGGCTGGAGTTTGCCAAAACTTACCTGAGAAAGCCTAAAATGTTTCGGAAGAATGTTCTCTGGTCAGATGAGACAAAAGTAGAGCTTTTTGGGAAAAGCCATCAACATAGAGTTTACAGGGAAAAAAAAAAGAGGCATTCAAAGAAAAGAACACTGTCCCTACAGTCAAACATGGCGGAGGTTCCCTGATGTTTTGGGGTTGCTTTGCTGCCTCTGGCACTGGACTGCTTGACCGTGTGCATGGCATTATGAAGTCTAAAGACTACCAACAAATATTGCAGCATAATGTAGGGCCCAGTGTGAGAAAGCTGGGTCTTCCTCAGAAGTCATGGGTCTTCCAGCAGGACAATGACCCAAAACACACTTCAAAAAGCACTAGACAATAGTTTGATAGAAAGCACTGGAGACTACTTAAGTGGCCAGCAATGAGTCCAGACCTGAATCCCATAGAACACATGTGGAGAGATCTCAAAATGGCAGTTTGGAGAAGGCACCCTTCAAATCTCAGGGACCTGGAGCAGTTTGCCAAAAAAGAATGGTCTAAAATTCCAGCAAAGCATTGTAAGAAACTCATTGATGGTTACTGGAAGCGGTTGTTCGCAGTTATTTTGGCTAAAGGTTGTGCAACCAAGTATTAGGCTAAGGGTGCCAATACTTTTGTCTGGCCCATTTTTGGAGGTGTGTGAAATGATCAATGATTTGATTTTTGTTTAATTCTCTTTTTGTGTTTTCTCATTGCAAGCAAAATAAATGCAGATGATAAAAAAGAATTTGTGATTATATACACACACACACACACACACACACACACACACACACTATTAAGGCTAAGTTCACACTTCTGTTGTTTTGCATCAGTCACATGCGTTGCTTGACACATGTGACTGATGCGTTGTAGAACGGATGACAACGGTGACAAAAAAGAATTTCCTTGTCGGACTCCGTTGTGTGCGGGGGGCGGAGTTCGGGGGGCGGAGCTGAGGATGTCAGTGCCTCGGTCTGCATGGCTGGGGACAGGTGAGTGAGTGTGTGTGTGTGTGTCTACATGCGTGTATACATGCGGAGTGCGGGAGGGGGCAGAGCGCGAGGGGGCGGAGCCAAGCGGGGCCGTGGAGCTGAGGACGTCAGTGCCGCGGGGACTGCAGGGCTGGGGACAAGTGTGTGTGTGTGTATGTGTGTGAGTGTGTACACATGCGGAGTGCGGGAGGGGGAGGAGCCGAGTGGTGAAGTGTCGGCCTGCTTGCACACTGTATCCAGGGTAAATATTGGGTAACTAAAAGCAAAGCACTTTTTGCTTGGTTACCCGATATTTATCTTGGATACCAGCTTAGCGCGGGCTCCCTGCACCCGAACCACTGTAAATATCGGATAACTAACCAAAGCGCATTGCTTGGTTACTCGATGTTTATCCTGGTTACGGGGGCGGGGAGCCAGAGAGCGCATGCGCAGCGAAATCCTACGGATCGCGCTGCTCAAAAAACGTTACATGCTGCGTTGCTCCCGCCCGGCGGTCAGTTAAAAAACGACTGACGGCTACGGATTGTGACTGATGCAAAACAACGGAAGTGTGAACTTAGCCATATATATATATAATATATATATAATATGGCTAAGTGTGTGTGTGTGTGTGTGTGTGTGTGTGTGTGTGTGTGTATGTATGTATGTATGTATGTATGTATGTGTATGTATATATATATGTATATATATATGTAAATTGTGCCTCCCAACTCCCCATAACCCTGATCCCCTCCCACCTTACTTACTGTATTACTCTTGCTTTGGCAACACTAACTGCATTTTGGTCCTGCCAATAAAGCATATTTGAATTTGAATTTGAATTTATATATATATATATATAATTACATACACACATGCATTTATACAATATATATTGTAATGTTCATCTTGTTTCCAATTTGCAGCTAATGTGCTCTCTTTTTCTATTCTAGTCTGACTGGTTCTTTAGTGATGAACATGAAAAAGCCGAAAAGGTGAGTGCTCTAAATCCTCTTTTGTTTCACTGTGACTGCGGTGAGAGAACCCCTGTAATGATGGTATGCAGTGTCTTCTGTCTCGTAGGTTTAGAGTACGTGCTTATTTTCTGGATATTTTTCATTCTGTATCATTTATGTAATTTCTATGTCCTTAACTGATTCCCTTCAGACAGCCACGTATACAATATAGACTGGATCAGAATTTTTTTTTTCTCCCATCTACGCAATAGACCTAATGAACAAATGCAAGTGGGCACATACTCTTAAGTGTCCATCCATTTTTCTCCTGCATATTTGATCTGTGGTTTGTATTTTAGACTCCAGTGGATGAGTTTGATGCCCAATCTGTACCAAATATCGAACACCTTCTGCCAAACATAGGACGGACAATAGCACCAGGAGACACCTCAGGTAACTCTTGCGTATGGAGAGTAATCGTCTGGTGGGGAAACACAGTAGATTTAGAATATTCTCTATATGTAGAAATGTGCAGATATACCTGTTATTGTCCGTTACACACGTGACACTAGGCTATGTGTATTAGACACATCAAACATCATTTTATGGTGGAAACACAGAGGCCTGATCCACCCTGACATGTTGTGACTTGTAATAATTCCCAGCCTTTTTTCCTTTCCTCCTTCTCCCAATATCTGTCCCTTCTCCTCCTCCTTTCTCTTCTCTCAGCGGATCTTCAGCAGCCGTGAACGGGTATGGTTGGTTTCTGCTGCTTTCCCTCCTAATCACTTGGTTGGTTGCAAGAGAGATGTCTCCTATATTACACATAAACTGTAGATCCATACGGATGATAGAGACAGATGGCACTGCAGCATGGGCAGGGGTTTACCTGTCTCAGTCTGGGACAACCGAACTGAATCTCTGGAAAAGATCAAGCGCTGGCATTTTGTTATTTACTGCAGAGTGGCAGTGGAGGGAAAGATCAGCCGTTCATCTCTCTTGTCTCCACCCATGGCCTGTCCGGGGATTTAACACATTTTATGGCTGTTACCGTGTGGCATTGTCACGCTAATGTATTGTGTTACTGCTGCTCTCACATACTTACAGAGCGGCCCCAGCAAGGTGTCTGCAGGCTCCCCCAACCTCCAGATATACAGTGTTTCCTAAATATGTACTAAAACAACCCTCACCGCAACCATCTTTGTATTTCACCTCAATAGTTTTCCTCATACTTTTTTTTTCTTCTCCTTAAGGGGTACCTGTTATGAAGGCAGGACATTTTCAGCTTGGGCCACTCATAAAATGCTGAAGCTTAGCTGTCAATTAGCTTGTAACCAGATATTTCAGCCCTTTCTGCCTGAAAGTGATATTCTCACCTTAGACCTTTATGGAATAGTCAGGGGATATACCAAAAATCTCAAGAAACAGATCGGAACTTGGCAAACGTGGCTCAATCTGAGCTGCTGTAAATAAGATGAAGGTTCAGTCCGTCTTGTGAACGAAAAAAGTGCTTTATTTATGTGTTTCGAAGTAATTCCCCACTTCTTCCTCAGAATAAGCACTGAATTAAATCTCTAAATAGGGTGCATCCCGTTCTTAGTAGAGAATTGCTCTTGATGTAGTGGCAGTGAAATGGAGAGGTGACCAATCTTGTGCGACGTGTTCAGTTTATTTCTTTGGAAGTTACAGAGGACCCTCATTTGGATGTAGATGTGGGTCTCAGTGATGGGGCTCATTTCTGGCACATCATGTGGACACTCAGAATTATTGACCAGTATTTTTGGAGTCTCATCAGCACTTTTAGTCTGTCTAGTAGGCAACGTTCACCTTTGATAGAGACTTTGGACTTTAAAATCTCCGTTTACCTCCCCCATACTGTTCCATGTCTTTTTAGTGTACTTGACCCCAATTTTCCTCACCCTTTTTTTCCGATCATCCATTCCTCTTATTTTGAACACTTCTGTACTGTAAGATTGCATTTTCTTTTCTCTTTTCTCTTTCTGTACATTTCATGTTTCAGCTTAAGAATTGCAGATATTTTGTATAGACAGTACATGTTAGTGTTTACACTACAGGGCATGTGGACATTATAATGAGGGTCTCTGCTGGGAATTGTTCTAAGAGCAAGCTTTCACTGACTAGATGCATTTTGGGCTACTTCCGTAGATCTGAAATCATTTATACATGCTACAAATAAAGCAGAAGGGTGACATTTTGTCAACTCATCCTTAGCATTTCTCTTTTCTTCCCATACTTATCTGTTGGCGTTTCTTTCATCCCATTGTGTGTTCTCCCATTATTCTCAGCGCTGGAGGGGCCTGCAATATTTCCTTGAGTGTAGTCTTATGTGTTGTGTGCAGGGATGAAGAAAGCATTTATTTCAATTAGTGACGGCTTTCTCTCATCTGTATGCCAGTTCACACAATTTTTCTACGTTGGCCCTTACAATTGCCCTGTCCATCAGACTCTGATTGAGATGTGCAATACCAATGGCTTCCTCAGTACCAGCCAGTGATGGATGAGGTTTAGAGCAAATGACGGGATATGTGTACGTCTAGTGGTTCTAGCCTGGAGGCAAAATAGATTTAACTTCTAAATAATATTATTCTCCAGGCTCCGGTAACATTAGATTCTTTCTAAGGCTATGTGCGCACGTTGCGTTCTGCCGTGAAACATATTTTGCAGCGTTTTGTCACTGCATGTGCGTTTCAAAACGCAATCGAAAAGCTGTGTTTTGGATGTATTTTGAGTGCAGATTGGATGCAGAATTCATTCGTTCTGGATGCTTGCTCTGCCATAGACAGAGTGGGAAAAGCATCCAAAATGCACAAAAGAACTTACCTGTTGCTTTTAAGGCCGGCTTTGCACACTACGACATCGCAGGTGTGATGTCGGTGGGGGTCAATTCGAAAGTGACGCACATCCGGCGTCACTTGCGATGTTGTAGTGTGTAAAACCTTTTTGATACGATGAACGAGCGCAAAAGTGTCGTTATCGCATCATCGGTGTAGTCTCCGACATTTCCATAATGCCAGTGCAGCGACAGGTACGATGTTGTTCCTCGTTCCTGCGGCAGCACACATCGCTGTGTGTAAAGCCACAGGAGCGAGGAACATCACCTTACCTGCGTCCCGGCTGCTATGAGAAGGAAGGAGGTGGGCGAGATGTTTACATCCTGCTCATCTCCGCCCCTCCGTTGTTATTGGCCGCCTGCCGTGTGACGACGCACAGCCTGCCCCCTTAGGAAGGAGGCGGGTTGCCGGCCAGAGCGACGTCGCAGGACAGGTGAGTGCATGTGAAGCTGCCGTAGCGATAATGTTCGCTACGGCAGCTATCACAAGATATCACATGTACGACGGGGGCGGGGACTATTGCACTCGACATCGCAGCATCGGCATGCGTAATGTGCAAAGTACCCCTTAGAACGCATCGATTTTTGACAAAAATTTGGCATGCAAAATGCTACATTTTAAAACGCAACATGCTCATGGAATTTGCTAAATTCTCAGACTTTGCTGGGGACGCAGTACGCATGCGTTTACGCCGCAGTTTAAAACGCTGCATAAATGCATGAGAAAGCGCAACGTGTGCACATAGCCTTACCAAAGTTGAGACATGAACGATAATGAGACTAGAAGAACAGTTTTGTAACTGATGACAAAGGCTGCACTTTTGGTGTTGTGTCCATCATGTACTTTGTGTTAACCATATGTCTGTGGGTTATTGGTGGCCCATTTGTGCTCTGTTTGTGTCCAAGTGAAACGTGTAAAGGAAGTGGAAGTAAAAGACCAGACTAATTCCAAGCTCCACGATTTATATGATGTGAGGCCTTGCCTTCCTAATTCATTTTTAGTACTGTGTTATTCGCTACTCACTCTTTGTCTGTTTTCACTTTAGATTCAACGAATAGTGATTCAGCCAAAGCAAAGGTAAGCAACAATGGAGTACTCAGCACCCAGATCTGGAAATGTGGATTGAGCTTCCTAATAGGAAGCAGTAACCTGCCCTAAATATAGCAGACGAGCTAATAATGATAAAAGAACTAGATAGTTAAATGGGGTAATCGGTGCCACATCTAGCAGGTGACATTGTGACAATATGACGCCACACACCTGCTAAGACAGGTCCATTCTAATGAACAGGGCATGTGTACGATATTATGCAGAGTCATTGCAGCTGTGTGTGGGGTTGTAACATCATAGGCATCAGTTGCCTTCGATGTGGATGTGAGCGGTGCTGGACAAATACTATACAGAGAAAGTTCTCGAAAAAGTATGGAAATGTCAGTCCTAAAGATTTCTGAATCACTGGTAACAGAAATGGTAGAAGAAATGGATGCAAGGGAAAAAAAAGAATCCCCATTATATATGTAACGGATACACTGTTTACATGACTGAAATGGGAATAACTCTGACCGGTGCAGGTGCAGCTATGGAAATGGCTGTGCCATGCTGTTTTACATAATCCCCATTCATCTCTATGGAAGTTACTGCTTTTGGCTGCTTTTGTAGCTCCATCTCCAGCGGGCAGAGCTATGCCCTTTTCAGCTATGCTAGGTCATATGTATCCGGTTGGGTTTTATTCTTTGCACCTCCCAAAGAACAGCAGATTATTGCGACTATGGGACTGCAGCCTGGTATTGCAACTCCGCAGCATTAATTTAACTTGGACAAACCCCTAGTACGATACGATACGATACACTTTATTGATCCCGTGGGAAATTCTGGTATCACAGCAGCACAACTTAAATTATAACATGAATTACATAATTGACAAGACAGTGGAGTTGACAGAAGAACATTATACATTAGATTAGGTCATACACAGCGGGTGAACTGAAAGTAGAAGAAATAAAGTAGACATTCACCTTGATGATTTAACACTGTTATTTTCTGACGCCTCATTGGGGGACACAGGACCATGGGTGTTATGCTGCCTATCCATAGGAGGACACTAAGTAGATGCAAAAGCATAGCTCCTCCTCTGCAGTATACACCCCCTGGCCGGGCCAGGCAAGCTCAGTTTTAGCTTAGTGTCTGTAGGAGGCACTTCCTTTCAAGGTTTGTTATTTGTTGAGGACGACGGTTTCCTTTTGGGACCGATCTCCCACTACCATCAACGGGCGGGAACGTGAAGCGTTGCCTACACGTACCCCCTCCCGCGACGCTGGATCCTGGGCTGGACGACGGGTTCCACAGACACCGATTTTACAAAGCCCAGGGTAGAGGCCTGTGAACTATAGCCCAATCCTCAGCCCCTCTCTGCAGGCTCTGAGATGAAGATGGCACTGATTCCTCAGCCCCTCTCTGCAGGCTCTGAGATGAAGATGGCACTAATTCCTCAGCCCCTCTCTGCAGGCTCTGAGTAGAATATGACACCGACACAGCAAGCTGGCTCTGCTATTTTCACTGCCTGGAAAGCAGTGTTTCTTTGTCGCTCCATTGGGAGACCCAGACAATTGGGTGTATAGCTACTGCCTCCGGAGGCCACACAAAGTATTACACTTTAAAAAGTGTAACCCCTCCCCTCTGCCTATACACCCTCCCGTGCATCACGGGCTCATCAGTTTTTATGCTTTGTGTTGAAGGAGGCACACATTCACTCATGCTCCCATTTTAGTCAGCAGCAGCTGCTGATTATATCGGATGGAAGAAAAGAGGGCCCATAACAGGGCCCCCGGCATGCTCCCTTCTCACCCCACTAAGTCGGCGGTGCTGTTAAGGTTGAGGTACCCATTGCGGGTACACAGGCTGGAGCCACATGCCGTTTTCCTTCCCCATCCCTTAGGGGCTCTGGGAGAAGTGGGATCCTATCCGGTCATCCAGGCACTGGGACCGGGCTCCCTCCGCAGCCCCTGTGGGATTCTGACGGACAGGAGACTGAGTATCATCAGGGACAGGGCCCTGCATCTACAGGTACTCTGTGTCCCCTTGGGGACGGTGCATGGAGCACTTTGGCCTCAGACGCTGCAGCGACTGCGGTGTTGGTATGAGACCGGGACTACCGCGCCTGCTTGCCGGCCGCGGTTTTAACTTTAGTCCCCGGCTTTTGCGGCCTAGTGCCTTAAATTCCCGCCCCCGGGCCTGCCAGTCAGGGGTAAGGGCGGGACGGTCGGTCTGACGCCGACAGTGAGGGCTGGAGCACACTTAGTTGTCCTCCTCCCCCCTCACTAATCACTCTGGGGCACCAGATTCCCGCACTTTTTTAGTTACGCCCACGGCTCCCTCCTCCCCTGTGAACGCCGACAGCCATGTTTTAAGCACATTCTGCCGGTGGAGGACTTCTGGCTGCAGCCCTGGGACAGGGAATCTGGTGGCCACACACCGCTTGAGCGGTTGGGAAGCCACACCGGTCACCCGGTGCTGGTCCCCCTAGAGTGCCGAACTGTATGTATGTATATATATATATATATATATATATATATATATATATATATATATATATATATATATATATATATATATATATATATATATATATTATAATTGTATACATTTTCTCGGTTCGGCTGTACTGTTAGCTTGTGGCTATATATCCCTCAGTGATCACTCTCCTGGGAGACAACAGCATGTCGTTCACAAGGAGCAAGGGTGCCAAGACACAGGGTTATTTTGCAACCTGTACCTCTTGTGCGGCTATGCTACCTGCAGGTTACACCTACCCTCACTGTGAGCAAGGCTCGGGCCCGGTGGCACTCGTTCAGCCGGAGCCTGGGGCACTGGTGGGACCCTCGGCCCAGGTAGAATCGCCGGCTTCCCCTGTCCAGGTGGCAGGGACAGAGTTTGCAGTTTTAGCTGAGAAACTCTCTCAGTCACTTTCACAATCCATGGCTCAGTCTATGGACAAATGGTCTGCTAAGATACTAGAAGCCTTGCAGTCCAGACCGGCCCTTACACAGGCCCCGGGCACTGCGGGATCGCCCCCAGGCCCCTCTCGGTCTGCGACGAAGTGTGCTCATGGGGTGGCCTCTAGTTATTACGTGGAGGACTCCGGCACGGACCGCAGTCCCAGACCGGCTAAGCGGACTCGCTTAGAATCTTCCCCGACTTCATCACGCTGTTCGGGGTCTCAGCTTGAGGACTCTCTGGAGGATGAGGCGGAGGTCGCAGCCCAGGACTCTGACCCTGACGTTGCTCTCAATCTTCATACACCTGAAGGGGACGCCATAGTAAATGACCTTATAGCGTCCATCAACCAGGTGCTAGATCTTTCTCCCCCAACTCCACCTATAGAGGAGTCGGCCTCACAGCAGGAGAAGCACCAGTTTAGGTTTCCCAAACGTACTCGGAGTGCTTTCTTCGATCACTCTAACTTCAGAGATGCTGTCCAGAAGCACAGGGCTTTTCCGGACAAGCGCTTTACTAAACGCCTTAATGACACACGTTACCCCTTCCCCTCTAACGTAGTTAAGGGTTGGGCTCAATGTCTCAAGGTGGATCCTCCAGTCTCTAGACTGGCGGCTAGATCCGTAGTAGCAGTGGCTGACGGTTCATCGCTCAAGGATGCCACGGACAGGCAGATAGAGCTCCTAATGAAATCCATCTATGAAGCCATAGGCGCGTCCTTTGCCCCAGCCTTTGCAGCAGTGTGGGCACTCCAGGCTATCTCAGCTTGTCTGTCTGAGATTAATGCGGTCACCCGTACCTCTGCTCCGCAAGTAGCGTCTTTGACTTCTCAGGCGTCGGTATTTTCATCCTACGCCATGAATGCTGTCCTGGACTCGGCTAGCTGTACAGCGGTAGCATCCGCCAATTCGGTGGCAGTCCGCAGGGCCAGGTGGCTACGCGAATGGAAGGCAGACAATGCTTCCAAGAAGTTCTTGACCGGTTTGCCTTTTTCTGACGACCGATTGTTTGGCGAGCAATTGGATGAAATTATTAAGCAATCCAAGGGAAAGGACTCGTCCTTACCCCAGCCCAAACCAAAGAGACCTCAGCAACGAAAAATTCAAGCGAGGTTCGGTCCTTTCGGCCCTCAGCCAGATCCCAATCCTCCTCGTCCAACAGGCCACAGAAGAGCCAGAGAAACTCTTCTGCATGGCGGTCTAATTCACGTCCAAAGACCGCCAGAGGCACCGTCTCCAAGGCGGCCTCCTCATGACTTTCGGCCTCCCCAAACCGCATCCTCGGTCGGTGGCAGGCTCTCCCGCTTTTGCGACGCCTGGTGGCCACATGTCCAAGACCGATGGGTGAGGGACATTCTGTCTCACGGTTACAGGATAGAGTTCAGCTCTCGTCCTCCGACTCGTTTTTTTCAGAACATCTCCGCCCCCCGAGCGAACCGTTGCACTTTTTCAGGCGGTGGACACTGTGAAGACAGAAGGAGTTGTGATCCCCGTTCCCCTTCAGGAACGTGGTCGCGATTTTTACTCCAACCTGTTCGTGGTGCCAAAAAAGGACGGTTCATTCCGTCCCGTTTTGGACCTCAAATTGCTCAACAGACATGTGAGAACCAGGCGGTTTCTCATGGAATCCCTCCGCTCTGTCATCGCTTCGATGTCTCAAGGAGACTTCCTAGCATCAATCGACATCAGGGATGCCTATCTCCATGGGCCGATCGCTCCAGAGCATCAACGCTTTCTGCGTTTCGCCATTGGACGAACACCTTCAGTTGTGGCACTGCCTTTCGGCCTGGCGACAGCCCCACGGGTCTTCACCAAGGTCATGGCATCCGTTGTGGCAGTCCTACACTCTCAGGGCCACTCGGTGATCCCGTACTTAGACGATCTCCTAGTCAAGGCACCCTCCCGGGTGGCATGTCAACACAGTCTGACCGTTGCTCTGGAGACTCTCCAGAGGTTCGGGTGGATCATC
The DNA here is from genome assembly GCF_048569485.1 of Anomaloglossus baeobatrachus. Classification (NCBI taxonomy): domain Eukaryota; kingdom Metazoa; phylum Chordata; class Amphibia; order Anura; family Aromobatidae; genus Anomaloglossus; species Anomaloglossus baeobatrachus. The sequence goes on from NC_134357.1 coordinate 386,266,700, forward strand.
AATTTCCCAAAGTCAAAATTGACTCCGACCCAATCACTGACTTACCTCGGGATGGAGTTTCATACTCTCTCAGCGATAGTCAAGCTACCGCTGGACAAACAGCGTTCGCTGCAAACAGGGGTGCAATCTTTCCTTCGGGCCCAGTCACACCCCTTGAGGCGCCTCATGCACTTCCTGGGGAAGATGGTGGCAGCAATGGAGGCAGTTCCCTTTGCGCAGTTTCATCTGCGTCCACTCCAATGGGACATTCTCCGCAAATGGGACAAGAGGTCGACATCCTTAGACAGGAACGTCTCTCTTTCTCTGGCAGCCAAGACCTCTCTTCAGTGGTGGCTTCTTCCCACTTATCTGTCGAAGGGAAAATCTTTCCTGCCCCCATTTTGGGCTGTGGTCACGTCAGGGTGGGGAGCGGTTTTTCTCCACCACAAGGCTCAGGGAACCTGGACTCCGACAGAGTCCTCCCTTCAGATCAATGTTCTGGAGATAAGGGCAGTGTATCTAGCCCTAAAGGCGTTCCTCTGGCAATTCTGCCCAGAGTGTTGCGCAAGATCAGGTCCGGCTGCCGCCACGCCATCCTCGTCGCTCCAGACTGGCCGAGGAGGTCGTGGTACCCGGACCTGTGGCACCTCACGGTGGGTCAACCGTGGGCGCTCCCAGGCCGACCAGACTTGCTGTCTCAAGAGCCATTTTTCCATCTGAATTCTGCGGCCCTCAACCTGACTGTGTGGCCATTGAGTCCTGGCTCCTAGCGTCCTCAGGGTTATCTCAAGAGGTCATTGCCACTATGAGACAGGCCAGGAAACCAAGGTCAGCCAAGATCTATCACAGGGCTTGGAGGATCTTCTTAGCCTGGTGCCCTGATAAGGGGTTTACCCCCTGGCCGTTTGCCTTACCCACGTTTCTTTCCTTCCTGCAATCCGGAATGGACAAGGGTTTGTCTCTCAGCTCTCTCAAGGGACAAGTATCGGCGCTTTCCGTGTTTTTTCAAAAGCGTCTAGCCAGGCTTCCGCAGGTCCGCACGTTCCTGCAGGGAGTTTGCCACATAGTCCCGCCTTACAAGCGGCCGCTGGATCCCTGGGATCTCAACAGGGTTCTACGGGCTCTTCAGAGACCACCTTTTGAGCCGCTGCGGGATGTCTCTATCACGTCTTTCGCAGAAGGTGGCATTTCTAGTGGCAGTTACATCACTCCGAAGAGTGTCAGAGCTTGCAGCGCTGTCATGCAAAGCCCCCTTCCTGGTATTTCACCAGGATAAGGTGGTTCTGCGTCCGGTCCCGGACTTTCTCCCTAAGGTAGTGTCCCCTTTTCATCTCAATCAGGAGATCTCCTTACCTTCATTTTGCCCTCATCCAATTCACCAATGTGAAAAGGATTTGCATTTGTTAGATCTAGTGAGAGCAATCCGGATCTACGTGTCTCGCACGGCGCCACTGCGCCGTTCTGATGCGCTCTTTGTTCTTGTCGCTGGCCAGCGTAAGGGGTCGCAGGCTTCCAAGTCAACCTTGGCTCGGTGGATCAAGGAACCGATTGTTGAAGCCTACCGTTCTTCTGGGCTTCCGATTCCTTCAGGGCTGAAAGCCCATTCTACCAGAGTCGTAGGGGCGTCTTGGGCATTGAGACACCGGGCTACGGCTCAGCAGGTGTGTCAGGCGGCTACCTGGTCTAGTCTGCGCACTTTCACGAAACACTATCAGGTGCATACCTATGCTTCGGCGGATGCCAGTCTAGGTAGGCGAGTCCTTCAGGCGGCGGTTGCCCACCTGTAAGAGGAGGGCCGTTGTCGGCTCTTTTTATCGGGGTATTCTTTTACCCACCCAGGGACTGCTTTTGGACGTCCCAATTGTCTGGGTCTCCCAATGGAGCGACAAAGAAGAAGGGAATTTTGTTTACTTACCGTAAATTCCTTTTCTTCTAGCTCCTATTGGGAGACCCAGCACCCGCCCCTGTTCCCTTCGGGCTGTTTATTCTTTTGTGTACACATGTTGTTCATGTTGAATTGTTCTTTTGGTTCATGGTTTTCAGTTCTCCGAACATCCTTCGGATTGAATTTACCTTAGACCAATTTATAAGTTTCCTCCTTCCTGCTTTGGCACCAAAACTGATGGGCCCGTGATGCACGGGAGGGTGTATAGGCAGAGGGGAGGGGTTACACTTTTTAAAGTGTAATACTTTGTGTGGCCTCCGGAGGCAGTAGCTATACACCCAATTGTCTGGGTCTCCCAATAGGAGCTAGAAGAAAAGGAATTTACGGTAAGTAAACAAAATTCCCTTCTTTAAGGTGAGATCCCCCCTGACTGGTTTCCCAGACAAAGGGAGAAAGGACGCTGCAGGGAAGGCTCCCAGGCCATTTACAGTATTTATTATGTGCAAGGAGCAAGGATCCTGCACACACAGTGTTAACTCTCTCTAGCTTACTGGCTGGAGGAGGGGAAAGTTCTGCTGTTTGCAGAAAGTCTTGCAGATAATTTCCCGGTGGCAGGGGGAGGACCCAGGGCTCAGGGACTCACGCTGTGTATTATCTGACTTCATCTTCCCGCTCTTTTAGCGCTTAGCCCCGCCCCCCGTGGCTGCGCTTAGCCCCGCCCCCCCAGGGAAGCGTGCCAGATCTTCATAGAGCTTAATCCTTCCTGAGGACATCGGCTGATTCTGGTGAGGTGCTTGCTATCAATTGTAGCTCTGCTGAGCATTGCTCCCCCTCCTGGCATACTCCTATTAGGAACATGCAGAAATCTAAAGGCAATAAGAGTACTAAGACCCACATAGTCTATTACTCAGCCTGCACTGCCTGCCGTGCTGAGCTACCACGTAAACACACCTCTTCTCTCTGTGAGCATAACACCCATGGTCCTGTGTCCCCCAATGATGGCTAAGAGAAAACGATTTTACGGTGAGTACACAAAAATCCGTTTGTTGTACAGTCCCATAGCAGTTGGCACAAATGATTTCCTATATTTTTCCTTCTTACACCTCAGAAGGATTAGCCGGTTGCTGAAGGTGCTCTTCTGTCTCATGAATAGCTCATATAATGGATGTGCATTATTATTCATAATCGCCATACACTTTTTCAGAGTTCTTCTCTCCACTACCTCCTCAAAATAGTCCAGATTGCAGCCAGCAGCGGAGCTTGCCTTCTTGATAAGCTTATTCAGCTTATTAGCATCAGAGACCCGCACACTACTGCCCCAGCATATGAGTGCATAAAAGATGGCACTTGCCACTACAGACTGGTAGAACATTTCTAACATTTTGCTGCACACATTAAAAGACCTCAGTTTCCTTAGGAAATACAATCTGCTCATCCCCTTCTTGTAGACCATCTCTGAGTGGCATCTCCAGTCCAGTTTATCAAGGTGGACCCCCAAATATTTGTAACTCTCCACCTGCTCCACCTTCTGACCAGCAATAGTGATCGGTAAACATTTCATCTTTCTCCTGCTATAGTTGACTACCAATTCCTTAGTTTTCTTAACATTTAGTTGTAGATAGTTACCTTGTCACCAATCCACAAAATTCAACACCACCCTTCTATATTCCTCATCCCCCTGGTCCCCCCAAGTACATCCAACAACCACGGAGTCATCCGAGAATTTTTGAAGGTGGCAAAAATCAGATTTATACTGAAAGTCTGATGTATACAGTGTGAATAGAAAGGACGCTAGCACCGTTCCGTGAGGGGCACCTACACTGCTCAACAATCTGCTAGACACAGCTGCTCCCATCTGTACAAACTGTGGCTGATCTGATAGGTAGTCAGTTATCCAATTTCTCATCCCCTCCTGCACCTTTATATCAGTCATCTTTTTGTGTAGTAAAAGTGGCTGCAGGGTGTTAAATGCACTCGAGAAATCGAAGAACATCGCTCGCACAGTGGTTCCGTCATTCTCCAAAAATGAATGTACAGTATGTAACAGAGAATAGCATCGTCCACCCCCAATCTATGCCGGTAAGCAAACTGTAGGGGAGCAATAAAAGCCCTCACCCTCGGACTCAAGTGAGCAAGCACTAATCTTTCCAAGGCCTTCATAGCATGAGATGTTAAGGCAACAGGACGATAGTCATTTAGGGTTGCAGGAGAAGTAGTCTTGGGTACCGGAACCAGACAGAAAGTTTTCCATAACACTGGTACCCTCTGTGTTTGAAGACTTCTATTAAATAGGTGTGTAAAGACCGTACACAGCTGGTCTGCACAAACTTTAAAGACACGTGGACTAAGTCCATCTGGCCCTGCAGCTTTACCAATGTTAAGTGACTTAAACTGCCTCCTCACATCATTTTTGGAGACTCTAGTACCAGACCTGGCCATTATTTATCAGACACCGCTCTGTACTTTTGATTTAAGGGGATGTAGCGTGTGCTCGAGCGAATGAGGTGCTTATAGTTTAATGATCGCCTATCCTAACAAGATTCCATCAATTTTGTAATTTTTTGGGGACGAAACTTTGAAGTTTTAACATTGTAGCTTCATAAAATAAGTCAGATATTTTATTACATCTGATCTATTGTAGATTCTTCCTTTACTTTACATGCTAATAAAGCAATAAGAATAAACATTTTTTCTTTTTCCTTTAAAGGCATCTCGAAAGGAGTTATATGCCCGTGATATTCTATCCATTCCCTTCATTTCAGCAGTGAACCGCAAGCGCAGGAAGCGAAGAGATGAGAAGCGCTTCGGGAGCAGCACAGAGGAAGACGACTCTGAGCAGGAGGTAGCACGGTTAGGGCAGCCTGAACAGGAGGTGGAGATCATAGAAAAACAAGAAATAGCTGAAGAACCCCAGGAATCGTGTTCAAAGGCACAGGATCTAAAGTTGTTGGATGGAAGAGACGTTGTTGCACAACCTAAAAGCTCAGAAAGCAGGTGGCCAGCCCCTGTAGAAGAAAGGATTCCTGCCGATGCCCGTTCCATTGTGTCTGGGTACTCCACTCTCTCTACATTGTGCTCAGAGCCAGCCTCCAGTGTTCGTGGTGGTGATGACGCTGATGATGAACGCAGTGAGTTCAGCCATATGGAAACAGACACAGAAGTGGGTGGAGGAAGAGAAACAGAGCGACCACGCTCACAAGACTCTTTCACTTCTCAAAGGCTCATTCCTGGAGATACACTAGCTCGGAAGAAATTTGGTAAGGGTAAACTTGAAGGCTCTGAGGATCCTGTGTCCTCACACCCTCGCACCCCTCAGCGCATGAGGCCGGCAGTAGATGATCTTTGCATGGCAGCAATGCGGAAGCCTGGATCTCCAGAAACCCGGCGTAGGAAAAGTGCTTGGCGACGACACACTGTGGTGCTCCCTGGGCAGCTTACTGACCTTAATTTCAATGACTGGAAAGAGCCAGTTCTTGGAGCAACATCAGCTTCTGAACCCAGTCCCCGTTTAAGTGGAGGTGCCTGGGCAGAGGCAAGGGACTCGGGCCTGAGTAGCCTGGAGTCTCAGAAAGCCAAAACCCCAGCAGTTCAAGAACCTGTAGCCAACAAAGGGTCCAAATCCCAGAATCCTTCTCTTCCTGGACTCCGCCATTATCTGTAAACACTCCGCTGTTACTATGAATGCCATGTGGTGGTCTCTCTTCACATTTTTAGTATACAGAATTTTTTTCCCCATGGCTTCAGCTACTTGAGGGAAATAAAAAAAGCAAAACAGGATTTTCTTTTAATTTTTTTTTTTTTTTTTTTTTACATGTTTATCCTTTTTTAGTTCTTGTCTGGTGCCATCTTCTCTTACAATTGCAGCTACAGACCAGATACAGGAAGACACTTTGCAGGAACCAAATGATGAATTTTGGAAAGAGTCTACAAAGTCCACCTTACAGAATTGTGAGCCACCACCACCGTTCATGACTGGTTTCTGCGTTTTATATACACAGCAGCGTGAACACATGGAGTCATCACATTTCTACAAAGCAGACTGCTGGGGATGTGAGCGGGTCACTCGCAACACCTTTCCCAAATATAGATTCAAACTATGGTGCCTTAAACCATTTTTTACATATTTAACCCTTTTCCTGCTAAAGATGAACTGGGACATGTGTACAATACAAGGATGCATTTATACTGGTCTGTAAAGTACACTGTGAGTAGTATATATAGTGTATGGATGTACAGTAAAATTTCATTATTTCAGCATCTGGTGGACCAGTGTGCTTCTGACTTGGCTATATGCCTTTATGGCTTTAGCCTGGTTCATTGTGCAACTCCTGATTATCTTGGAGGATCAGAGTCATAGATGTAAGGAATTTTACTGTACAGTTTCTTAATTTGTGGTCATCTGTATGTATGTAAAATAATACCTGCTATATGCACATACATGATATAAGTATGTATACATTACTATGCACAAAGTATACTATTTGATGTACTGTCATTTTGCAGACCAGCTAGCTGAAGTTTAATTTGGCCTCTGGATACAGTATCCCAGGTACTTTAAAGGGAACCTGTGATCAGATTCATGTTGACCGGACCATGGCAGGACACCACATCAGACTAGTAAGGGAGACCTATAGTTCCCAGCTGGCTTTATAAAGTATAATGTATGAAAGAAGGTGGCACTCTTTATAGTTGGAGAGAAGAAAATGTTATTGATCTGCTGGCCATCTTGTAAAGTGTGGCATCCTTGCATGTGACATGCTAACGTTTTTGCCCTTTTACCTTAACCACGGCTTGTTAGGAGCGGTGTGGTGGAATCTGTGGAGCTGTCGGCACATAACTCTTTAAAGAGTTATGTGCATGCAACGTTTCAGTAAAACATACCTGTGTGTAATGGTGCCATGCTACCAATGGATTGGGCAACATGAATCTGATGACTGCTCCCCTTTCAGGGTATATTCACACACGTCAGTTGCTATAATTTCTGCGACTGACCCTTTTATTTGAATCTGAAGCAACCACGTTCAGCTAAGTAGGAGTGAATTTTCACAGAAATTTCTGCAACAAATCCAATTTTATAGTCATGAGGTTGTAAAAAGTAATAGGAGACTGCATCCATCCTGTAACGAGCATGCATCTATTGAATGGAGCTAGCTTTGCTGTATTAGTCCCAAGAGGGGCTGCTGAGGAGCTAGCGGGAGGAGCAGAGCCTGCGTAATAAGTGACTACCTTTTATTCCTTCTCCTTAGACTGTTTTTTTTTTTTTTCTTCTATTAAAGTTTCATTTATTTTAGAAAATCGTATTCCCTACTATTATAGTGCTCTTATGCTGTGCACCAATGGACCACTATAGTAAGTACTATAGTAAGTGTGTTATTATATAGGGATAATTACAGATAAGTAAATAACTGCCTAACTACTGAATAAGATGTTATCATTTTACCATTAACAGTGCTTCAGGTTGGCTCCACATCCCCAAAATGTGTGGTCTGAGTACGAACCATGATGTACGGATTATCACTGGTCTCCTGACTAACTCAATAGTACAATATGTTTATGAGGCTGTTGCATTGGGTCGGGATACCTACCGCCGGTCCGGACATAGTGGTCCTTACTCAGGCTGTGAATGTGGGAAATATGAAACGAGCCTAAATCTGGAGAATGCAGCTTGTCCATGCATTGCCAGGTTAGCCCATTAATTTCATCGGGACTGTTGAATACAGAAGGAAAGAAACGGAAAGGCAAAAATAAAATTGCTTTTCTATTCTCCCTGTAGGTCAGGGGCAGCCATTGCTTTGACTACAGGTATTGTGGCAGCATTTCAGGTGTTATAATTCTAGCCCACAGTTTAGTGATGGCTTGCACCTCCAAAGCAGATCTGTCTAAATCCTTCCTTTAAAGGCAGAGAGAGGCAGGAGAGTTTCCCAGGCCATTATAGAAGACTTTAGTGCAGTCTTTGGTAAATGGGAACTAGACTTGTCCTATCTCCGCACTCTGGAGATTTCAGGACTTGCAGCCTATGGTTGAGGGCACACTTTAGTTACTGCCGACTTGCTTTGGCAGATAGGTGACGTGTAGCAGATGGTCTGATCCATCCAGTACACACAAAGTAGTGCACATAGCCCTCAAAGCTCAGAATTTGGCCTCTGGGCTTGATTTAATTCACTTTGTGCTTTTAAAATCTTTGTATATGATGTAAATGATTTTATATAACTTTTTTAAACTGCAGGAAATATTTCTCTCCATATGGGGGAAGGTATGTGTATGTGAGACCTCTGCTGTGTCCCCACCCATGAATAGCCCTCTGTGGTCACAGCATAAGACAGATAACAGTAAATCATCTAAGTGCCATTAACCACACAGATTTACCTCATTCAGACAAGAAGCTTTATCTGCAACCTGTAGTACTATAACTCCCAGCATGTTACATCACAACAGCTAGCAAGCCACAGGTTGTAGATCTCACTAGTGTGGAGGAAACTTGCTAGCAGACTTTAGTTCTTACAAGATGTCTACACTTCTTTGTAGTGTAGGAGTACATGAAGGACGGGGCTAACGTAGGCAGACAACCTATTTTAGGCAGCCCAGGCATGTTTAATAAAATAAAGGCCCATTTTGGCAAGCAAAGAAAGGAGGGGGAATTGAAGGGATGAAATAGAAGACGTGTAAAGATGAGCAAACCTGAAAAGTAAAGTTTGGTGTTGTTACAGAACATGGACTTTACCAAAAAACACTGTTTGAGTTCGGGTGCTTAACGTATGAACACCACTCGCTTGAGCATTACTGTACTCTGGTATGCTCGGTGCTTAGTCCAGTGCGAGCCATTTGCAGTGTATGAATGGCTCTCACTGGGGGTAACAACAGCATGATCTGTTGTAATGTGAACAAAAAAAAATAAAATGGAAAAACCTCGCCCTCACTATCCCGCAAATGCTCTGTTTATGGCTGGCGTATGTAGGCGGAAAACCAAACTGCCAATCGGTAACTTCCATTAGGGTTCAGGTGAAGTCCGAGTCCAGATCCAAACTTTTAGATAAAGTTCAGCTGAACCCGCTGAACCGAACTTCAACGCGTCCGCTCATCTCTAAAGACGTGCTAATAAAAGGGCACATTTAGATGACTGCATTCAATTTTGCTGAAGAAAAACACAGATGGATCCTGTGTCCTATATGATTTTACACAAACATCCTACATTGGCAGATTCAGGAGCAGATCAGAATTAGGACATGAACGGAACGGAGTTGCTAAAGTTTAGGCATTTTTTCTTTTCTATACTTCTCAGGCCCTTTAATTGTTTTGTCTTGAGACCTCAAATAATCACTAAAAAAAAAAAACACTGAGTAGCGCGGAGCTGAGGAGGCAGAAGTGCACAGTTCCTACATGAGTAATGGTTTTTGTTTAACTTTTGTTGTTGTTCCCGTTTTTTTTTTTTTTTTTTCCTTTTTTCATTTGCGCCTTAGTCATTTTACTTAATTCCTTTTTTCAAAGTGGGGTGTGTGTGTGTGTGTGTGTGTGTAAAATATGTATGCATGTGTGTGTATAAAATATATATATATATATATATATATATATATATATATATATATATATATATATATATATATATATATATATATATATATATATATATATATATATATATATATTATACACACACACACACACACACTGAAAAGTTGCAACATTTTAAACATTTTTGTAAATTTTAGCTTAAATGTATTTGTTTTCCCTGGAGTGACTTTTTTTTATGCCTTCAATTGACACATATGGTGACATTTTAGAGGAACACGTGAGTTTTTAGCGCCAAAAAGTCACAAAATGAGTTAAGGAAATTAAGCGTATTTTTAATTTTGCTTAAAATTCATTAAACACATGAGCCTTTTTGAGGAATTTGGATCCAAAGGATAAATCACTTTAAAGAGTACTGCGCTGCTAAATTAATGGATCAACAATAGGAGTATATAGCTTGTTTTATTCACAATGTGTTTCAATGCTGAACTGAAGAAGTTGGCACTAAAAAAAGTCATCATATACGACAAGACAAGGAAAATTGACTTAAGTGCTAATGATAAATTGGGGCTATGTACTGTTGATTTGCATGTCTAGTTTCAAACAGCAGGAGAAAAGCAGGTTTTGAATACCGCGCCAAACCACAGGAGTCCAGGTGAAGATAGTAAAACTCTTTTCTTTATTTTCACAGGTCTACGCGTTTCAAGGACATATCCGTCCTCTTTCTCAGGACAAATGTGAAGAGATAGTATTCTCTGCACATTTGTCCTGAGGAAGAGGACAGATATGTCCTTGAAACGCGTAGACCTGTGAAAATAAAGAAAAGAGTTTTACTATCTTCACCTGGACTCCTGTGGTTTGGCGCGGTATTCAAAACCTGCTTTACTCCTGCTGTTTGAAACTACTCCTTGCTGCGGGACCGCTGCCTTCCACGTTATCTACATGCTTTCAAAGGGGTTGTGACTGACACAACCCCACCAGGTGAGTGTTTCTTTTGACACTCACCACCATTTGTCATACCAGGTAAGACCCTATTGCGCCTTATCTTTCCACAGCTTTGTCGTGATTTGCATATCTAGGCAGGAGCTGTGCACTTCTATTTCATCAGCTGATCTAAATGGCTTAAAAAAATATATAGAAACAAAAATAAAGTTTGGTTACTCTTATACCGAATGGACACACTGATTCATTAATCATACACGTGCTAAGAGACAGCACAGGGATGAATATACTGTGGTATTAATATGCCCTGAAGCTGTGAATACCATTTTTGCCTTTGTCACATGACAGACGGTCTGTAGCTATGATTTATGATGATGTGTGTAATATACAGGTAGACAGCAATGAAATGGTTACTGGTTTAAGGCTCTGAGCAGGGTGATGTCCACTCTGGACTGGGTGGTAGTGATGTGTACGAATTAAAGGATTAAAAGCGGCTTATCCATCTGACCTGGGATTAATAAGGCACCTAATCCACCAGAGGCCTGGACACATGAACTCTTAGAAATTGGAAGCAAGTACTGGAGGTGAATACAGACCAGGCTATGATAGCATTATCTTTCGTGTTCATACACTGTTAGAAATCTGTATGTGAGATTGAGAGTAGAAAGCCATTCCACGTGTAGGCAATGTACTGTATATGATGGATGATATGTGAAGTACAGTGCTGGGTATACAGTGGTCTCCAGGTCTGGGAGTTGTAGTCTTACTACAGAGGTTGCAGACCATGAAGAGTAGTCAGAAAGCTAAGGAGTAAGGTGGTGTATGATTTGGTAGTGATGGTATAAGCAGAACATGTCCTGCTCCCACACATGTGAATGATGTCAGGTTATAGAATAGTGTGGTCCATAGGTGCACAGCAGAATTAGGTTCTCAAACTGTAACTGTTTAAACCTCTTATTTTATTTTCCGCATCCAGCACTGATGTTCCGGCAGCCCTCCTTGGTTTTTGTTTACCAGCGATCACGTGCCATACTCCTAGTTTTGGCATCCCCAATGCCAGTAGTACTGTACAAAACCTATATGGCCACCGATTGCTTCCAAGGGGTCAGTGTGTGACTGCTGCAGTCAATGACCAGGAGGACCACCCAACCATCAGTGCTGATACAGAGGTGAGTATTGCTTCCTTGGTTATTTTACACCATTTACCCCTATAAAACCCTGGCATGTTACCCAGAAAGCATTGCCCCACTGCTTCACTTTAAAAAAAATAAATAAATAAAAAAAATGGACCTTTCACTGCCCTGGAATGAAGGATCTTTTCTTATGGCGTTTTGGCAATATATATTTTTGACTGTTACTTGTGATGTGTACTAACATAAGTGCTGCCTCTGTACCTTGTCCTGGTGCCCCTTATCCTGTTGCCTGTACCCTGCACCGCCTATGCCTTTCTATTATACCCCCTCTAAATGCCTGATCAGTGCCTCCAAACCTCTACACTTATAAATCTGCATAAAGTGTTCCTCCAGCTTTACATATAGCCTCTTGTATACCGGAGACAGGCAGACAATGGCTCTGCATGTGCTGCCAGCCTCTAATATATAATTCTGTATATAAACCTTCCCAAAAATAAAGTCTCAAGTTCCCCCATGCTTTTTAACCTTTTTTTTTTTATAATCTCGACTGACCTCAAATCCCAAGCCCACACCTTCCATTACATTGTAAATATATATATTTATATATATGGACTTGGTGCTGCTAACAAACTTTCTAACTCGTTGCTGAAATGTATGTTGCTCTTACCAATGGAATCCTGCAACAGTAGATCATTCATGGCGAATATAGTGTGAGATGTTATTGGCAGCAAAAGGGTTAAAATATGCTCAAAAAAAAAGGGTGTCTGCTCAAGCTGCGCATGTGGCGGCTATAATGAGGTCTACACGGTAACATTGTGCATTGCAAGCCTTCTCGGCAATAAAGAAGTTAATATGACCCAGGATCCTTAGTGAAAGTGTTTTGTATAAAAACTGCTGCCATTCCAGACTAGTATTGTGACTAATGTATAATCCTGTACTGCATATAATGTAAAGTATTATTACTCTGTTCTGTAAATATGGTCTCTACATGTGTAACATAATATAAAATGTATACAAATTTTTAATGTTTGTTTTTTATTCTCCAGCTTTATTTTATTTTATTTTTTAAATGGAGATACTGCTGAATAAAGCTTCTTGCATGTTTTATTGACCCAGATATCCTCCTGGATTACACAGATGATATTGCCCATTCCTTGTGGACAATGTTTTATCCAGAAGACGGACAGGATCCGTATGTTATTCAAAATAGATATCCTATATCTGGAGCAGTATATATGGAGTGGACAGAAATGGACAAACTCCAGCAGTCTAAGGACCAGACTTTAAAAGCAAGTGCCCAAAGTTAGGTTACGTTCCCACAATGAGTTTTTGATGCTGAATATCTTCTCTGCAAAGAATGCAGTATCTTAGGGCCTTGTGCCCACGATCAGTGTTAGCAGCGGTTTAGATGTAGTGTATTTTTGCTGCTTCCAGAATGCTGCAATGTACAGTACAAGCACAGTGGATGGGATTAATAGAAATGTCCTCACTGTGCTTTTTAACGCTGCTTAAACTGACCTGCGCTGCGGGTTTCCTAGCTGCAGTGTCAATTTCTTGTTTGGACGCACTTAAGTCTTCTTCAGAAGCACCAAAAATATGCTGCGTTCAAGATTTTTTTTCTCTCACATTGCACTTCTGTTTATATGCCAGTGTGAGAGAGTACTGTAACCCTGATCTTGATCACACATCCTTCGCACTTACCGGATTTTGCCGCGGATTTTCCGCGGATTTGCTGCATGTTTAGCTGCAGAAAATGTTCATAACATCTCTGCAGTGATTCACCAGCAAATCGTATGGAAAAAAAAAAATCCTGTGCGCACTAGGCATAATTTGACAGCTGCATGTTTTTGCTGCGGAAATCCCGCAGCAAAAACAAGTGCATGTCACTTCTTTTCCGCAGGTAGCTGCGGGTTTTCCCTAATCTAATGTAAAAATCACGCAGGGAACAGCTTGCGGAAAAAACGCACCAAATCCGCACCAAATCCGCACCAATTCCGCACCAAATCCGCAACAAAACGCGACAATCCGCATGCGGATTTTGGTGCGGAATTTGGTGCGGATTTTTGTGAGCCTGCGGAATTTACGCAAGGAAATTTCATTTCCCAGTGCGCACATAGCCTAACAGTTCCAACAAATTGGATGAGATTTATAAAAATGTCATCGCGATGTACTTTTTTATAAATGCTGTATAAACTGACCTGCAGTGTGTTTGAAATACACAGCATGACCATTTCTCTTGCGAATACTGCTGAGTTTTATGTATGGATATTGCCCATAGAATTACATTAGATGTGGAAAATCTGCAGGTAGAAATCCACGTACGTGCTTTTCTGCACTACAACACCTCTAACCCCACATGACTATTAATAAAGTTTTGTAGCAGGCAGATATGTTTGCAGCACCTTAGGTAAAAAACTCATGCAGCAGAGAAGGGACGCAGGTCAGTCCAAGGAATCCACTTGGCAAAACAATACCAACATAACAGACAGCATCCCTGGGGGTATTTTCCACATACTTTAATCCATCAGAGACATATGTGACGTTTTGCCCCACAATACTGCTTTTTCAGTAAAGTTTTATCCAAGCCAAAAACCAGTAAATATAAAAAACAAGGACATTTAATAGAAATAGAAAAAATAATAGGCTGCGGAATATCTGAAACATCAAAAACTCACCAATTACTCATCGTGGGAACGTAGCCTTTAAAGAACATTCCCGGATAAATAAACCCTGTACACTGGTTTTAGACAGGCAGATACTTGGGGAATGAGTGTTCCTAGAAAAACTTGTTTCCAACTATTGGGCTGTCTACGCAATCACCCGATGAGCAAACATTGTCAAAACATAGTCATCTTAATCACATCGTCCTGTTTAAACATAATGTGTGCTGCCCAGAAGCATGATGTCCTATACACACAGAATGATAGTATTAGCAATTGGTCTGTGCACATGGAAGTGCCGCCATCGGGTTTATAGGCCATTAAATGACCGCCACTCACTGTTGATGACTCCCTGTCTATGTGTAAGGTACCAGTGAAGGAAATCAGATAATCTGCCATCAGGCTAGAGGGACTGATGTTAGATGAGAAAGCAACCTGGGATAGCAGAAGCTAGTTAGGTGCTGTTAAGCCCAGAGCACTTACTACCTAATTTGCATATTAATTAAAACACTAATATTTGGGGAATTTAACAACAGATAGAAGATCTAAAGGTGTCAATGGATTTACATTTCAAAGACCTGGATGTTGTGATATGAGGTGTAACCTTACTGACAAATTCCCTTTATAGGGCAAAAATCTGATAGATTCCCTTTAAACTATAGGCAGTGCTATAATGACGCTAGGATGCTGATTAAAATCTTACCTTTAGATAATAAATCTGAGGCTTGATTGCAGAATAATCATTGTTCAAACCTTCAGAAATGATGTCATTTGTGACCAGGCTTGAGCATCAGGACGGGACTTTGTGGGTTGAGCCCTCTATAATGATTTCTCCTCCTGCCTTGCCTCCTTTTCATCATTCAAACTTTGCACCGCTGCTGCCATTGCCGCCGCTGTTGGTGGTGCTTGTGCATTGCTATTGTGATGTCTTCAGTAAAATGGCACCGGAACTGGCTTTCCATCAGCACATGCTCTCCAGAGTCCTCTGTAAAATGGCAATGGAGGTCGTGGTACGTGCATGTGCTGATTCCAGCACGATTTTGTTGAAGACGTCACAATAGCAATGCACACTTGCTGCCAACAGTGGTTATGGCGGCAGAGGCGCAAAATTTAAATGACGAAAAGGAGGTAAGGTAGGAGGAATCCTTACAGAGGACCCGACCTACAAAGTCCTGCCTTGATGCTCAAGGTTATGCATAAATTCTGTAATTTCTGAAGGTTTGAACGAGAATTATTCTGCAATCAAGCCTCTGCTTTCTTATCTAATGGTATTATGTTAATCAGCATCCTAGCGCCCTCTAGTTCATAGGGCAAGAACCTGGTTGCTGGTTCCCTTTTAAAGTTATATTTAAAGGGAACCAATCACCAGGAATTTCGTATATAAGCTAAAGCCAGTGCTATACTGGAATGATCAGGCTGATTCTATACATGCCTTTAGTGAGCAGCTCGGATGTTTAGGTTTTGAAATTCAAGAAAAAAAAGTTATAAAATCACCAGCTTCTTGAGTGACAGTAGCTGAGGAGCAAATATATTCATAGTTATCCCCTCCCACTCCCATGTGACCAGCTAGTATCAGCTTTGTTGGCTAAGACTCCACCTCTTCTGGTCACATGGGTGACCTCACACAGGTCCTGCAAGTAAAAGTAAATCAATGGTATACTTATCCCCTCCCCCTGTTAGAATTAGCATAACTATGAATATATTATTTGCTCCTCAGCTGCTGTCACACAAGAAGCTGGTGATTTTATAAACTTTAGGTTTTCAAATCCAAGAAAGTAAACATCTGAGCTGACCACTAAAGGTATGTTTAGAATCAGCCTGATAGTGCCAGTATAGCACTGGCTTTAGGTTTTATAGGAAAATCCTGGTGATTGGTGCGTTTTAAATATCATACACTGTCATAAATCGGTCTATATTCTATATTTCAAATCTGTTTTATTATTAAGTTTATAAATCAAGCATACATCTTGAACATTTATAAAGATTATAAAACATAAACAGTGATCTCTCAGTTTCGGAATGACAAAAATAACATCACATTGTAGATTTCATTGGAACTCTATAAGCTATCCTTATGCTAACACTCCATGACAAACCATACACTAGAAATCAGAGTTCCAGCGAAACATGTCTTCCTGATAATTGACAAGACCACTCTCAGCATAAAACAATCCCCTTTTAAGTTATTGAATAAACATTTAAGAAAAAGTAGAAAACTAGAAAAAAAAAAAAAGAACAGATATAAGCTTAGAAAAGAAGGAATCAAATAGAGTGAAGAAAGTAGGGTAAAAAGGGGGTGGGGGAAAAAAGTGTGTGGGGAGAGGGGAAGACAAGGTATGTCACCATTTCTCATCCCAAATAACCTGCCAGACTCACCGTGAACTCAGGAGACTCCATGAACGTAATCCACGGTCCCCACACTGTGATAAATTTTTCCGTGAGCCCATTAAGTTCAGCTGTGAGTTCCTCCATTCTCTGGAGGTTTGCCATCTCCTCTACCCAGTCAGCTAACGTGGGGCATCTAGTCTGTTTCCAGTATCTGGGAATAATTATACGGGCTGCCGCTAAACAAAATCGCAGCAGGTCCCTCTTTTGTGACTTGAATGAACCTGGGAGGATAGAGAGGAGGGCCACCTGGGGAGATCTCTCCACCTCACCCCCACTCATCTTTTTATACAGAGAAAACACTGAGTCCCAGAATGGTTGCAATTTAGCACAGCTCCACCATATATGTAACATAGACCCTTTTTCTGTACCACATCTCCAGCACATGTCGGACACTGAGGGAAAGATAGCATGCAATTTGGTCGGGTATTGGTACCACCTTGTGAGAATTTTATAGTTTTTCTCTTGGGCGGCACAAGCCAGAGAAAGTTTGTGGGTCCACAGAAACGCCCTGCTCCATCTGTCCTCCGAAATGTCCTCTCCCAGTTCCTCTCCCCATCTATAGACAAATTTGGGTTTGTCCGACATGTCTCTCTGGTTCAGCATTTTATAAATAAGAGAGATGACATGCCCAGGTGACGAACCCTGCAAGAACAATTTCTCAAATGGAGTAGGGGGTGTCCTCAACTTCCTCTCCCTGTCCTGGTTGGATAGAAACGATTTCAGCTGCATATATTCTATCCAGGAAACCTCTCTCCCTGTGGCCCGTAGAGATGCATAAGGGGGCAGGGTATTTCCCTGGAGCACATGAAAAAAACGAGTTTCCTCCACCCGAGTATATCCCAGAAATTTATTGGAATGAAGCCCCGGAGGGAACTCCTGGTTGCCAAAGAGGGGGGTAAGTGGACCCCTCCCCTGTGAGAGAGAACCCCTCTTAACCTCACCGTCCCACGTCCCCATCACTGTCCAAATAAACTCCATTCCCTTCTCTATCTGTGACCTACTCTCCTTTCCCATCCATGAGAGGAAGTGCAAAGGGACTCCCAATCCGTCCTGTTCGATCGCGACCCATTGTTTCGAGTTCCTATGGAAGTGCCAATCCATTATTGTGAGGTAAATCCGGAGATATGACGATAAATCATGACATTCCAGTCATGTCAGGAGGCCCTCTCCTGGTGTCACTACCCCCTTCCCTTCACACAACTGGTTTAGCAACAAATCCATGGCCATGTCCTGTGATATGGAAATTAGGTGGCTTTAGGACAATGGACACAGGATGACTCCCTGCCGTCACCCTGTAGTGGGGGCTGCTAGCTAGTTAGCAAGGCTATGGAAATAGCCAGACAGAACGACTCCAGTAAAAAATGGTTCATATCTCGCAAGCCATATTTCCGATAAATATGGCAACCATAAAAATGGTGTCTCCGCATGTGGACGATGCCGGCACACCCTTTTTATGGGAGCAGGACATTGGGAAATGCCCCAGGCGTGATATCAGCCAATGGGGAACTGGCAGACAGGTCATGAGTCCCCTCGTTCTGTAGCTAAATTCATAACTGTCACAATGAGAGCATTGGCGTCCGCCTACGACGCTCCCAGGCAAAGTTATGGCCAATATCCCCTTGGCTGGATAATTCTGATCCATGCAGGGGGAGTGGCAGTGCTTCCCTGTGAGGTCACTAAGGTAGGAGGGGACCTGGATCTGCCCAGGTTGATAACCCTACTTCGGCCATTTTCCAGCGTTCTTCTGCTCGGGGGCCTGGTTGGGAAAGACCTGTGAGGAAGAATCCTAGAAACCTGGTCTACAGCGCCCCCCTGTGGCCAGACGCACAAGGTAACTGATGTAATTGTATACCTGTTTGTAACCCATGCTTTATCTGTAACTGTACTCTGACATATGTATATTCTGTAGATTCCCTATTGTATATATTGTAGTTTCTAGTGTGCTTTAGGCGATTAAATTATATAATTAATCTTGGGCTGTTCTGTTATCTCGATCTTGAATCCCACGTCTGTGTGTTCGGCTAATAGTTACCGTGAAGCGGTTGGTGGCAGCGAGTTGTGCCAAGGATTATTGTGGGGAGGCCAGTGAGATTCGGGAAGATATTATATATTCCGCCCGCGGAGGTCGGGGGAATATATACCTTACTCTCACCGGGGACCCTTCAATAATCGGCATAAGTAGTATAGCGGCCTCCTTGCGTATTGTCGGGCAATTCCATAATTGGCCTGACTATAAGAGGGGCGCTAGAGAGCGCGTCACGTGCTCTGTCTGTCGGTCGGGAGGTATAAAGGAGGGGTGACCCCCACTTGTTACCCCCCGATTGTGACGTACTGGTAGCCAGCGCGGGGGATTTTTGAGTGACCCCCCGGTGGTTTGTGACATATTGGTGGCAAGCGGTGGGATCGAGATAATAGTGTGTGTGAGTGTGAGACCCATACTCCCAGACACTAAAGACTGCCTGCAGCAGCTGTGGCTGCTGGGGTCTTCAGACTAGCTCAACACTAGAGTGTCAGAGTGCAGATACTGTAAGGTGTGTGGAGGCATCAGGTGTCAGTTCTGTGTCAGTGACCAAAAGTCTGCAAGAATGGCTGATGGCACCAGGAGCAGAGCTATGCAACTGGCCAATGCTAAAGCAGGAGCCGAAGAGAGGGAGGACGGTGCTGTGGGCAGTAATGAGGAGGTGGCCCACGAGTCCTCCAGGAGCTCGACGCCAGAAAACAGCTCTGCAGAGGACATTGCACAACCGGGCACTGCTGGACAAGATGAGGAGCAGCTCGCCCAAGGGTCCTCAACGAGCCAGACGCCAGCCCTCCGCTCTGCAATGGACAGTGAAGCACCAGGCTCCGCAGCGGGCCGCAGATCACCACGTGCCATTCCACCGAGCCTGGGAGGCTCGGATAGCCTTCTTCAAATGGCTATGGCCCTACGCCAGGCTGGAGACCGGGAGGGCTACAAGGAACTCATGGCCGAGCGTGAGCGGCAAGCAGCGCGTGAAGAGCGCCAGGCAGAGCGTAACTACCAGCTGCAGCTAGCTCAGCTCCGGCCCTCATCAGCCACCCGTGACCTTCCAGACACCAAACTTCCAAAGGTCCGTGTTGAGGACTTCCCAGTGCTGGAGAAGGATGGAGACTTGGACTCTTTCTTGACTGCTTTTGAACGGACTTGCTTGCAGCATCATCTGAACAAGGACCAGTGGGCCAAATACCTGACCCCCCGTTTAAGGGGTAAGGCCCTGGATATCCTTGGGGACTTGCCTGCTGAGGCGGATCAGGGCTACGACACCATCAAGCGGGCCCTGATCCAACAGTACAACCTCACCCCGGAGTCCTACCGCAAGAAGTTCCGGACGCTGCAGAAGGGACCAAAGGACTCCTGGGCTGACCACCGGCGGGCACTTGCCCGAGCTGCCGACCACTGGACCCAAGGCCTGCAGCTTTCCACCGGACCGGAGATCCTGGACTTGTTCATCACGGAGCAACTCTTGTGGAACTGCCCTGAGGATCTCCGCCAGTTCATCCGAGACCAGAAGCCAAAGGGATCCACGGCTACAGCTGCCCTGGCAGATGACTACACCAACAATCGGGCTCCTGAAGCCAGGAGAGCAGCCACCAGCAGCACCTGGAGAGGGGGTAAGATGAACTCTGCGACTGCCCCACCTGCCCCTAGACTGCAGGGGGTGTCCCCCTCAACTCCCCTCTCCAGGCCCGTGGCAGAGCCAAGACGGTGCCACCAGTGCAACCTACCTGGACACTTCAAGGCCATGTGCCCTCAGCGTCCCAAGGCCCCGGCTCCGTCCCCGTCCCAAGGGCCGCCCAAGGTGTATTGTGTGGGTGGGGGTGGTGGTAGGTCCCTGGACAGCTTCCAACCTGTCACCGTCAGCCAGTCTGTGACCATAGGACTGCGAGACAGCGCCTCGGAGGTGACTCTGGTGCGGCCTGAGATGGTGTCCCCCCAAGACTTGATCCCTGGAAAAACCCTCGCTGTCTCCGGGATTGGAGGCATTGACCCGGCGCTGCCTGTTGCTGACATTTATGTGGACTGGGGCGCAGGGCGAGGGGTGAGGGAGGTGGGGGTAACTGATCGGATCCCTGCAAACGTGCTACTTGGGACAGATTTGGGGCAGATAACCTCCCAGTTCGGGCCCCAACCAAGGGCTGAACCTTCAGCCAGTACTGACATGACTCCTGACAATGTTAATGTGTTATCTATGAATGATGTAAGGGAGGAGGGAGTGAACTCTGATTTTTCTGCTTGCACAGACACCATAGACACACACACAGCTGCAGCTGTGACAGGGGAGGGGGTCAGAGAAAGGTGTGACAATGCCTCTACAAGTAACCAGCCTGTGAGCTGGGATCTGTTGCCCTCTGCAGGGATAAGCAGAGAGCAGGGTGCTGCAGGGGGAGGACCAGTGTGTGGGGTGGGGGCTACCACAGCAAATGTGGGGTCCCCAGAGATTTCACAGCGGGGTTCTGTTGCTGCAGGAGGGGAACAGGCAGGTGAGATTGGGGCCGGTCCAGGAGCGGAAGTGCTCCCAGGTAAGATCTCGGTGCATGGTTCCCCCACAACCGGGGTGTCAGGAAGCCAGGTAGGTCTGCCTGAACCGGCGACTTGGTCAGGAACGGAGGAGGAGCAGGCACGACCCACGGTCGCAGCGGCTGTGGCCGCTGTCACCCGCAGTGGGAGTGCTGGAAGCCAAGGGGCCTCCCGGAGGTCCGATAGCTCTTCCCCTTCTGACCAAGTGGCAGCCGAGTCAGGTGGAGGCCAGGACACAGGTCCCGGGGTACTGACTGAAGATGTGACAGTCTCGTCGATTCTGGCCACATCTAGTCAGGGGTTTCAGGCAGCGTTAGAAGCTGACGACAGCCTGAAAGCTCTTAAGGAGCAGGCGGCACAGCCTCCCTCGGACTCGGACCCGGAGCGAGTGGTCTGGGACCAAGGACGGCTGTACCGGGCCACGGTCCAGCAGGGTTCACCGGAGGCGTGGCCCAGGGACCGACAGTTGGTGGTACCCTATCCGTTCCGGACGGAGTTGTTGCGGATCGCACATGAGATTCCGATGGCCGGACACCTAGGGATCGCTAAGACCAAGGCCAGGTTAAACCAGCATTTCTACTGGCCAAAGATGGGGGCCGATGTGGCTGCCTACTGCCGTTCGTGTGAAACCTGTCAGAGAGTGGGGAAGGCGGGGCCACGCCCCAAAGCCCCACTGGTATCTCTGCCAATCATCGATGAGCCTTTCAGGAGGGTGGCTGTGGATCTGGTCGGCCCGCTGGCCATCCCCAGCAGCTCCGGGAAACGCTTCATACTGACTGTAGTGGACTATGCCACCCGGTACCCAGAAGCAGTGGCCTTGTCGTCCATTCGGGCTGACAAGGTGGCCACCGCATTGCTGGAGATTTTCTCCCGAGTGGGTTTTCCCCAGGAAATGCTCACTGACCGGGGGACCCAATTCATGTCCCAGCTGATGGAGGCCCTCTGTAAGCAAGTCCAGGTGCGACATCTGGTGGCCAGCCCGTACCATCCACAGACTAATGGCCTGTGCGAGCGGTTCAATGGCACCTTAAAGCAGATGCTTAAGATGTTGGTCGACTCCCATGGGCGTGACTGGGAGCGGTATCTCCCCCACCTGTTATTTGCTTACCGGGAGGTTCCACAGGCCTCAACAGGATTCTCACCGTTTGAGCTCCTGTACGGGCGACGTGTGCGGGGCCCCCTGGCTCTGGTGAAAGAGGCTTGGGAAGGGGATTTGGCCACCCCTGGAGTGTCGGTTATCGAGTATGTCATGCGCTTCCGGGACAAAATGCAGGCCTTGACGCAACTGGTACACGACAATATGGCTCAAGCCCAGGCTGATCAGAAGCGTTGGTACGACCAGAACGCTTGTGAGAGGACCTACCAAGTGGGTCAAGAGGTGTGGGTACTGGTCCCCGTACCACAGGACAAGCTTCAGGCAGCCTGGGAAGGCCCATACCTCGTGTACCAGCAGCTCAACCCTGTGACGTACCTGGTCACCCTGGACCCTGCCCGTGGAAGGCGGAAGCCCTTCCATGTGAACATGATGAAGGCACATCATGAGCGGGAGGCATGTGCGCTCCCCGTGTGCAACCTGCCCGAGGAGGGAGAAGCGGAAACCCTCTTGGATATGCTAGCCCAGGTTAGGGCAGGCGGATCCATTGAGGATGTGGAGGTTGGCCACCAGCTCTTGGAGGACCAACGGTCCCAGCTGTGGGCCACCCTACTCCCCTTCCGGGGGTTGTTTACCAACCAGCCCGGAAGGACTGACTTGGCTGTCCATCACGTGGACACTGGGGATCATCCCCCGATCTGGCGTTCAGCATATCGGGTCTCCCTGGAGGTGCAGCAACACATGCGCCAGGAGATTGACGAGATGCTGAAGCTGGGGGTGATCCAGGCATCCAACAGCGCTTGGGCCTCGCCTGTAGTCCTCGTCCCTAAGAAGGACCGAACCACTCGGTTCTGCGTGGACTACAGGGGGCTCAATGCTGTCACGGTCGCCGATGCGTACCCAATGCCACGCATCGATGACCTGCTCGATCAGTTGGCCGGGGCTCAGTACCTGACCATCATGGATCTGAGCCGGGGATATTGGCAGATCCCCCTGACTCGCAAGGCCAGGGAACGCTCTGCCTTTATTACCCCATTTGGACTATACGAGTCCACGGTGATGCCATTCGGGATGAGGAATGCCCCTGCCACTTTCCAGCGGATGGTCAACACCCTGCTCAAGGGACTTGAAGGGTACGCGGCCGCGTACCTGGATGACATTGCCGTCTTCAGTCCCACCTGGGAGGACCACCTAGAGCATCTAGCACAGGTGCTCAGGCGGATCCACCGGGCAGGTTTGACCATCAAGCCGGGAAAGTGTCAGCTGGCCATGAGCGAGGTCCAGTACCTCGGTCACCGGGTAGGTGGGAGAACACTGAAGCCCGAGCCTGAGAAAGTGGAAGCCATCGCATCCTGGCCCACCCCCAGGACCAAGAAGCAGGTGATGTCCTTCTTGGGGACCGCTGGGTACTATAGGAGGTTTGTTCCATGCTATAGTAGCCTGGCAAAGCCCTTGACGGACCTCACCAAGAAGAAGCTGCCCTCTGCAGTCGATTGGACAGTGGACTGCGAGACAGCCTTCCGGGCCATAAAGGACGCCCTGTCCAGCCCGCCCGTGCTACGGGCAGCCGACTTCACGCGGCCGTTTGTAGTACAGACCGACGCCAGTGACTTCGGCCTCGGTGCGGTGCTCAGCCAGGTGGACTCTGCGAGCCAAGAGCACCCAGTCTTGTACCTGAGCAGGAAGCTGTTACCAAGGGAAGTGGCCTATTCTACAATGGAGAAGGAGTGCCTGGCCATAGTGTGGGCCCTGCAGCGTCTGCAACCCTATCTATACGGGCGCCACTTCATCGTGGAGACGGGCCACAATCCCCTCAGCTGGTTGCACACCGTCTCTGGGACGAATGGACGATTGTTGCGATGGAGCCTTGCGCTCCAGCAATACAACTTCACCATTCGCCACAAAAGGGGCCGTGACCACGGTAACGCAGACGGGCTGTCCCGACAAGGAGAGGTCGCGGACGGGCGCACGGGGGAACACCGGAGTGTGCTGCCCCCTAGCGCCCTCAAAAGGGGGGAGGTGTGAGGTAAATCCGGAGATATGACGATAAATCATGACATTCCAGTCATGTCAGGAGGCCCTCTCCTGGTGTCACTACCCCCTTCCCTTCACACAACTGGTTTAGCAACAAATCCATGGCCATGTCCTGTGATATGGAAATTAGGTGGCTTTAGGACAATGGACACAGGATGACTCCCTGCCGTCACCCTGTAGTGGGGGCTGCTAGCTAGTTAGCAAGGCTATGGAAATAGCCAGACAGAACGACTCCAGTAAAAAATGGTTCATATCTCGCAAGCCATATTTCCGATAAATATGGCAACCATAAAAATGGTGTCTCCGCATGTGGACGATGCCGGCACACCCTTTTTATGGGAGCAGGACATTGGGAAATGCCCCAGGCGTGATATCAGCCAATGGGGAACTGGCAGACAGGTCATGAGTCCCCTCGTTCTGTAGCTAAATTCATAACTGTCACAATGAGAGCATTGGCGTCCGCCTACGACGCTCCCAGGCAAAGTTATGGCCAATATCCCCTTGGCTGGATAATTCTGATCCATGCAGGGGGAGTGGCAGTGCTTCCCTGTGAGGTCACTAAGGTAGGAGGGGACCTGGATCTGCCCAGGTTGATAACCCTACTTCGGCCATTTTCCAGCGTTCTTCTGCTCGGGGGCCTGGTTGGGAAAGACCTGTGAGGAAGAATCCTAGAAACCTGGTCTACAGCGCCCCCCTGTGGCCAGACGCACAAGGTAACTGATGTAATTGTATACCTGTTTGTAACCCATGCTTTATCTGTAACTGTACTCTGACATATGTATATTCTGTAGATTCCCTATTGTATATATTGTAGTTTCTAGTGTGCTTTAGGCGATTAAATTATATAATTAATCTTGGGCTGTTCTGTTATCTCGATCTTGAATCCCACGTCTGTGTGTTCGGCTAATAGTTACCGTGAAGCGGTTGGTGGCAGCGAGTTGTGCCAAGGATTATTGTGGGGAGGCCAGTGAGATTCGGGAAGATATTATATATTCCGCCCGCGGAGGTCGGGGGAATATATACCTTACTCTCACCGGGGACCCTTCAATAATCGGCATAAGTAGTATAGCGGCCTCCTTGCGTATTGTCGGGCAATTCCATAATTGGCCTGACTATAAGAGGGGCGCTAGAGAGCGCGTCACGTGCTCTGTCTGTCGGTCGGGAGGTATAAAGGAGGGGTGACCCCCACTTGTTACCCCCCGATTGTGACGTACTGGTAGCCAGCGCGGGGGATTTTTGAGTGACCCCCCGGTGGTTTGTGACAATTATCCTCGTTAGAATAGTTGCCCTGTAGTATAACTGGAAATTTGGGAGCCCTGCCCCTCCATTATTTTTGTGTCTGGTAAGAGTTTTTATGCTTGTCCGAGGTCTCCTATTCCCCCAAACGAACCTTGACAAAGCCGTCCGAATTTTGGAAAAGTAACTCCCCGGCAGCTGAATAGGTACCGTTTGGAACAAGAAAAGAAACCTAGGAAGAACATCCATTTTAATAGCGTTGATACGCCCAAACCACGATAGTCTTTTTTTGTCGTACTTCTTTAAATCCCTAATTGTCCTCTCTAACAGGGGTAGAAAATTATGATGCATAATTTTTGTTGGATCCCGAGGTACAACTACCCCCAGATATTTTATAGCTGATGGTTGCCACTTAAAGGGAAAATTTTGGGTTGTACGGGCTAGATCTTCCGCCGACAGGGTCACATTCATAGCCTCTGATTTAGAGAAGTTCACTTTAAAATTACTTAAGTTACCAAACTCCTCGAACTCTTTGAGCAAAGACGGGAAGGATATGTGTGGCTGGGAAATAAACATGAGAAGGTCGTCAGCAAATAAAGCTAACTTGCGATTCCCTCCCCCGGCCTCTATCCCATGGATACTAGCATTATTTCTTATGGCGACCGCTAGATGCTCCATGACAATGACGTAGAGCAGAGGTGACAATGGACATCCTTGCCTTGTTCCATTGTGGACCTGAAACGATGACGACAGAAACCCATTCGTCCTAACTTTTGCTGAGGGTCTCGAATAAAGGGACGCAATCCTATCTAAACATTTTTTGCCCAAACCCACCTGCTTTAGAGCGGCCATCATGAAATTCCAACTGACCCGGTCAAAGGCCTTCTCCGCATCCACTGAGAGTAAACACATGGGAAGAGAATGAGCCCTCGACCGGGTCATCAGGAGGAACAGTTTGTTGGTATTGTCACGCGCCTCCCGACCTTGTACGAACCCCACTTGATCTGTGTGTATTATCCCGGGCAAGGAAGGAGCAAGTCTGTTGGCTAAGGCTTTGGAAAAAAGTTTTAGGTCTAGATTGATCAGTGAAATGGGTCTGTAATTTGTAACTAACATGTGATCCTTCCCCGGTTTGGGGATAACACATATATGGGCTTCGAGAGATTGCGCCACCCATTTGGATTTTTCTGAGATGGAATTAAATACTTTAGTCAAGAACGGGGATAGCTGAGTTTGGAATATTTTATAAAATTTAGGGGTGAACCCATCTGGACCTGGACTTTTGCCTGAGGGAGATTCTTTAATGATAGATGCCACTTCTGCTTCTGTAAAGTCCGTCTCTAAATTTTCAACCTCGGCACTGGGTATAACCGGTAGGGCCGTTCTGGATACGTAGTCGTTTATTTTATTTTCTAATGCGTCATGTGGCATGTCTCCAAATTTGCCCTTTATGTTATATAGGTCTCTATAATACTTTTGGAACTGTTCCGCGATGAGAGTTGGGTTCTGAGTCGAAGAGCCGTCTGCTTGTTTAATCATGGGAATGTGGCTGAGGTCTCCCCTAGGGTGTAGAATCCTAGCTAGTGGTCTACCACATTTATCTGCATACTCATAGAGGAATCTTTTTATTCTAGTCCTATGTCGCTCATACTGTCGGTCGAGAATCGATTTAAGGCTATGTCCGCACGTTGCTTTTTACCTGCTTTTTACCTGCTTTTTTGCTGCTTTTTCAACTGCAGTGTTTAATGCCAAAATGGTTGTGTTCTGCTTTTCAAGCATAGTCTATGGGAATTTGGGTTTCTTGTCCGCACTATGCAGTTCAAACTGCAGCCTTTTTGTTGCAGAACTTTGGTCAAAAACTCAGCTTTGCAGTGCAAAACCAAAATGGCAAAAACAATTCACATGTCAGTTGTTTTTGCCATTTGGGTTTTGCCCTGCAAAGCTGAGTTTTTGACCAAAGTTCTGCAACAAAAAGGCTGCAGTTTGAACTGCATAGTGCGGACAAGAAACCCAAATTCCCATAGACTTAGCTTGAAAAGCAGAACAGAACCATTTTGGCATTAAACGCTGCAGTTGAAAAAGCAGCAAAAAAGCAGGTAAAAAGCAGGTAAAAAGCAACGTGCGGACATAGCCTTAGCTCCTCTCTATTTTTGACTAGCTCCGCCAGTGTCAAAGGTGATAATGTCTTCTTATGGGCCCTTTCCAGATCTGAAATATTCTGAAGTAGGGACAAAATGGTTTGGGCTCTCTCTCTCTTAAGCCTAGCCCCATGTTTGATCAAAACCCCTCTCAACACACATTTAAGTGCCTCCCACTGCACGGGAAGGGCTGTGGGGTCTTCTGAGTGTATTTCTAAAAATTCATCAATCGTGTTCTGTAGATCCTTCATGCACCCCTGATCCCCAAGCAGACTATCGTTCAGCCGCCAAGACCACGGCCTCCCTGCCCCATCTGGGATAGTAAGGCTCAGGAATATAGGAGCGTGGTCAGACCAGGATATACTGCCTATAGAGGCCTGTATCTGCCAAGTCAGAGCCTTTTGGCTCACAAGAAACAGGTCTATGCGGCTGTACGAGGAGTGAGCCGGGGAGAAGTATGTGTAGTCACGCTCCACTGGGTGTAACGTTCTCCACACATCTACCAATCGAAGCTCTTGTATTGAGCGTTTAACTTTTGTTAGCTTTCTGAGAGAGAGAAAATTGTGTCCCGAAGTTGTATCTACCTTAGGGTCCAAAGTGAAGTTTAAATCGCCACCCACGATCACGGTCCCTTCTGCGAATTCATCCAATGATGACAGGAGAGAGGAGCAGGACGTCGCCGGATCTCTGTTTGGTAAATACTAATTGACAATGGTAAAGATAGATGAATTAACATTAATTTTCAGAAAAATGAATCTTCCCTCAGTGTCCACTCTCGTGTCCAGAACCGTGTGCACCAGGGCTTTATGGATGCCTATAGACACCCCTTTTGATTTTGACTCTGGGTTGGTGCTATGGACCCATTTGGTGTAATATCTGTCTTTAAAGTTAGGGAGGTGACCAGTTTTGAAATGTGTTTCCTGAATCAATAATATATGGACTCGTTTCTTATGCATGTCAAAGAATACCTGAGACCGTTTTTGCGGGACATTGAGGCCTCTCACATTCAATGAGCCAAAGGTAATCTGCGTCATTCTGAGGAGGAGGAACGGTGAGGAACCGGGAAGATGGGGATGGGAAGAGAGGTGTGGGTGGAGAGAATAGAGAAGGTTAGGAGAGGGGGAGAGAAAAAAAAAAAAAAAAAGGAGGGGGGGTAGAAGGATTAAGTATATGAAGGAAACTACAAACAAAGAGAGAGTACCGTAGGCAAAAAGGTCAAAGCACCTCTTGCCTGTAGGGTCGTAACGTGACCCTTATACTTGGTCAAATAGACTAGAGGTAAATGCAGAAAAATAAGAATCTCTATATACCAGGGATGTTAATCCTACGCCACTACCCTGTGGCGTGTTATCCCAATCAGGGAGGGAACTTTCCACAAAGGAGCCCCCTGCCCTGGACTAAAAAACAGCTTTTAACTATATATATTTTGATTTGCAACTAAAGCTCTGTATAAAGAAGGGAGAAGGGGCTTTGCGAGGGTATTGTACCTTATAATGTTGAGGGGCGCCCCCCATTACACCCAGGATGGAAGGAGGGAACCCCCCACCCCCCTGTCCAGGGCGATACAATAACCCCACAACGCGAAATTCCCATCAGGACCAGAGGATAGACTCCATCGTACTGTGATCCTATAACCAAAAACATACTAGAACAATTTAATCCACCATTCTCTTATACATCAGACCGGCCTCCCTCCTCTTTCTCTATGAGAGCCACGCATCCGATCACCGGCTGGGACGGTGACTCCCCCCCCCCCCCCCATTGGAAAGTCCGGCCAGTCCTCTATAGGCACTAATGGAATGTCCAAGGCCGCGGTGAACGAGGGTAAATCCGCCGGAGACCGAAGAACATGCATTCGTCCCGCGTGCCGAACCTGCAGGCGGAAGGGGAACCCCCAGCTATATGGAAACTCGTATGAGCGGAGAATGTCCAGCAGAGGTTTAAGAGCTCTTCTCCTTTGTAAGGTAAAACGGGATAGATCTTGTAGAATCTGGATTTGGCTCCCCTCATACGATGGTGATACTCCACTGCGGAGCTTAAACAGAATGGCCTCCTTAATAACATAGCGGTGGACCCTACAGATCACATCCCGAGGTCGGTCGTTCTGGGCTGGTTTGGGGCCCAACGCTCTATGCGCTCTATCCAATTCCAGGGGTTGGCTTGATGGTTCACCCAGAATATTATTGAAGATCACTTGAAGGGTACCATGTAAGTCCATGGACTCGACAGACTCAGGCAGGCCGCGCACTCTGAGATTGTTTCTTCGGCCCCTATTTTCAGCATCATCCATTGCTTCAACCACGTATTGTATTTGGCGGGAGTGTTGTTCTAATAGTGCCCCGTGGGCCTGTGAAGTGTCCTCCATATTCTGAATTTTAGCTGCCTGCACTTGACTCTGGGTGTCCACTCTCTCCACCTCCCCCTTCAGGGCTGACAGCTCTGTGCGGTACGCCTGCTCCAGCCTGGTTATATATGCCTCCATATCTTCCCTGGTGGGTATAGCTGAGAAACGTGCCCGCATCTCATTAAGCTCTGTCAGAACTCCTGACTGTTGTTGTTATGGCTGGGCCTGACCCTGCATGCTTGTCTGCATCTGGTAACTTTAGATTTATGTTGTGCTTCTCCCTGGGTACAGTCTCACTTCTGTCAGGGACCTGTAACTCATTTGCAGTGCAGTGTCCCCCCTCCTGAAATTCCTCACACTCCTGCATGTGTGTTATAAGAGAGGACGTTACTTCCCCCTCCAGAGGCCTCCAGGCTTCAGGGCTACTGTTTGTATCAGCAGGCACTTCCCCCGTGCTTCTCACTCCGGGTTTCCCCTGTACCTGTAATCTTGGGCTGTCTGGCCTTATCTTCTGTATCTCCTCTTCACTCCGGGTGGTCTCTCCTCTCAGTCCCGTCAGCTGCTGAGCCTTTCCCTGCATCTCCATAGCTGCCATCTCACTGCTGCACGCTGAGCTCACCTCGTGTGTAGCCTTAGCAGCCATCTTGGGTGCCACCTGTGAAGCTTCTCTCTGCCCCGGCCTGGATAAAAAGTGCTTGATCCCTCTCTCCTCCGATTGTGAAGCTCTGCTGCTGCACCCCTGGGATCTCCCTCGTCTCCTCCGCTGCATAGCCTGTGTTACAGAGTCCTCAGTTGCGTGGATCATCAGTTATAAAGTCCAGTGGCAGGAGCTAAGACAAGTCACGTCCTCACTCCTTCATAGCCAGGACACGCCCCCATAAATCGGTCTATATTCTAGATTGCAATTTTTTTTTTTGTGCCTCCCCCTAGTATGCAAAGTTCAGCATGTTACACATGTTGTTTTTTTATTTTTATCAATGGGGGATATACAAACCAAAAACACTAAAGCTATGCTCTCACTTTGCGTAAGTGCTGCAGCTCAAATCATTGATCAATCATTTGCAAGAAATCTCATTGAATTGTTACAGTAGGAATGAATTTGTGAATATTACACTTTTTATTTTTTCATTGTTGCATGCCATTCATAAGCAGTGCTGGCTCCCCTCCTCTTTGTGTCCCCTCCAGTAGTCTTCAATATTCCCACAGGACCACATCATATGCATCAGATTAGCATTCTCCCGCCCGCACCTAGGACACAGGTCATCCGTCCGGATTCCTATTTTATGTAATAGACTAGGTGTCTTGTACACTCTATGCAACAAGAATAGCTGCGACAGTCGTTGGCCTTTAGATACAGCAAGGCTTGGAGTCTGAGACAGGACCTCATCCCATTGTTCGTCCATCATGGGGTATAAGTCCCTTTTCCACTTTTCTCTGGCTTGCAAAGGAAATTTGTCCCAGGTACCTGGATAGCATCACTATATAACCTAGACATAATACCGTAAGAGCGGTCAGATGTCAGCAAGTCACTAAGAGTGAGATTCTGCTCTAAGTAGCATTACTGATGAGGCGCATGGAGGCCATTAATGAACTTGGCACATTATACTCCAGCATGGCCTTTATTAAGACTACTGTGCACAATGCCAGTATTAATGATTTGGCCCCACAGTGAGATATTAGAAATTTTATTTGTTCGCTGTTACTATAAAATGCTGTGGCTTTTCCCAACAAAAAATACAGCAAGACAAAGCAGAAGAGTGGCACGATCTACGCTTTTCAAGTACATCCAACACTCTCAATTCTGATTGAGTGCTGAACGTACTTGAAACCAGTGGCGTAATCTACCTGTTTCAAGTGCGTTTGAGTAGATCGTGCCACTCTTGCACTTTGTCTTGCTGTTTGATACACTGTAATTGAATAAAACTAAAGAAAACCTTGTGTGTCTGTAAGAGCTGGATCCTGAAAGCCTTTTCTTTGGATTGTTTGGAGCCATGGCGACACTGGATCTTGGGCTCCATGAAGAGGTGGAACGGATGATGGGATGAGCTGAACTTTATCCTCTTATATGGAAAAGAAGTGTGTAAACGCTGTGAGTGAACAAGTTTACATTCCCAAAAAAACACATCCTAAAAGCCGAATTCTGAATCTTCTTATAGACATCAATTTCTGAAAAGGCCGCAGGCCTCCTGCCCCAAACTCATAGGAGGCTGTTAAGTTCAGGTCAGGAGACCTGTGGCTGATCTGGGCATGACGGTCCTTACAAGCAGTCTGATCTTTGATTCTGTTTTCATGGACCTATATTATTGCAATGAATTTCTCTAACTGTATCTTTGTCTAAATACATAGAAGTTTGTGATCCCAAGTTCCTAGTAGCATGTCGACTGTCACGTGGATGTTCCTACATTCCTCATGTGCATTAATCCCACAGAAAATCACAAGACTCTTTTCATATTTGTATGCAGATTGTTTCACCTACTAGCTAAAGACAGTTCTTTATAGCCCCCAAAAATGTCTTATCATGGCTGAAACTTTGCCTATTGTACTACCAGAGGTTTCATGGCAGAAATCCAAACCAAGGCTCTGCTGAGGAAATACACACAGTGGTTCATAGGGTAGCACTGTAGCTTTGCAGAGCTGAGGTCCTGGATTAAAATGCCACCAAAGAGAACGTCTTCAAGGAGTTGTATGTTCTCCCTGTGTCTGTGTATGTTTCCCACAGGTTCTCCGGTTTCTAAGCACACTTCAAATTTATACTGCTAGGGAATTCAGAATAAGAGCCCCGATGGGGACAGTGATGATGATGATGTCTGTAAAGGAATTAAAGTTGCTATATATGTGAGTAAAATAAAAGTCAACAATAATAAATAAATTCACCCCGTTTGCTTGTATCAGAGGTGGATTTGATGTTGGGGCAAATTCCATGTGAAATCCAGGGGACGGCATCAGTGATCCAAATCCACAGCATTTCTTCAACAGAATTAACATATTGTGGCGTCTGCCCTACCAGGTACATTTATCATGATAGTATACATAAAGATTTGTTTGGTACATGTTCCTGGGGTTTGAGATCACCCTCCACTTATATATCTACACCATACAGTGATTCACTTATTAATGCAGTAATTCGGGCTCCAAAGCTGTTCCTCCAAGGCTAAAAACAGGATCTTTTATGAGCTCACATAAGATTTAGATTATTTTTAAGGCTTTTCCTGGCTAAACATACATAAATTCTGTGCAATAGGTTAACTGTCAGAATTCAGCAAAGAAATTTACATTCAACAACTAAAAACAACAATTTCCACACGAAAGAAAAACGCATGAATTTTCTTTTTTCACTGAATATTTATGGCATCCATATATTTATACATAGAGCTATATTCTACAATTGTAGCATCGACTGTACAAAATGACATCATTACCCAGAATCACTGCGAAGAGAGACGCGTTGAGAGGCCTTGAACATTTCACAAATATTAACCATGCTCAGACAGATTTTCAATTTATTTTTAAGGAATAAAACAAAAAACAAATGTATATTTTCCCCCTCAAGTCAATTTTATGTTCCAAACATTTCCTTTTTTTTTTCTTTTTTCAATTTTTACAACATAGAGACAATATTGCTAAATTTATCATGCAAAAACCGTTGTCCGCATGCTTCCTCGCTCATGATCACCCTCATCTAATATGGGTCCTTCATTCATTTTATGGCTTATTCCCACTTTGTTGCTTACCCATAGTTCTCAGTATGAAAAGCACATAGTATAGAGTTAGCAACTACCCCTCCATGAATGGAAATCACACTACATTGTACATGGATGTATCCATTCTACCAAGTTGTACAATCACTAGAACTATCAGCTATAGTTGTGGGTTTCTCAACACAACACCAAACGTCCCTATGGATAAAATCAAAATGTGAATAAGCCATGGTAAAATAATAAAGCACTTGGTCATCTCATGGGTGGCCTGTGCTTCATATTTGCAAGGCA
The DNA here is from genome assembly GCF_048569485.1 of Anomaloglossus baeobatrachus. NCBI lineage: Eukaryota > Metazoa > Chordata > Amphibia > Anura > Aromobatidae > Anomaloglossus > Anomaloglossus baeobatrachus. The sequence continues at coordinate 386,300,564 of NC_134357.1, forward strand.
AGTTATGCAGGGTCAGCCATCTGAACGTTTGTGTCATCTGATGACAGACCTCTTATGTTTAGGAGCTGAAAACTTGTGTAATATTTTTGGACTTAACAATAAGCGCTTTCTATACCCACTGTTCATATGTAATTTACAAAAATATCGATACAAACAAGAGCAGCTCAGAGTTGTTTTTTATTTGGGAGAAGATCAGTCACTAAGGGCACCATATAAAATACTGCCATCTCCTGGATTGGAACAAAAAGGGCTGATTTTTATTTTGTATCCTCAAAACCCCCCCCCCACAAAAACAACCAGCGCCCCGTGTCTATTGGCCATGACTCTGATTGGTGCACAGCCCCAGTGTATATGTTTCCGGGAAAACAGAAAATATTATCAATCAGTGGTTAGCACTGCAGTCTTGCAGCGCTGGGGTCCTGGGTTCATATCCCACCAAGGACACCATCTGCAAGGAGTTTGTATGTTCTCCCTGTCTCTGCGTGGGTTTCCTCCCATACAAAAAAGACATAGGGACCTTAGATTGTGAGCCCCAATGGGGACAGAGTTACTGATGTATGTAAAGCGCTGTGGAATTAATAGCGCTATATAAATGAATAAATATTATTACTTTAATAAGCAGCATAACTGTCATATTAAAAATAAGGATGTAAACTATCATTGTTAATTGTATTAATTTGGAATCTTCTTAAGTGTACGAATACCATCGTCTGTACAAGGCTGAATTAGGAAATGGTTAACAAAAATTGTACCTCTGACATCTACTTTCCAATGAATCTAAGAAAGAAAACATCCAGCGGACAGGCCGGGTAGATAAGAATATATTCTTTTATTTCAAGCCTTTAAAAATATATGCAACCAAAGCAGACCTGGCACCAAGAGATTCCACCAGGATACAAAAAGCAACGCGTTTCCACACTATCTTAGTCAGTATCCTTGACTAAGACATGAGATATTGTTGAAACGCGTTGGGATTTTGAATCCTGGTAGGATCTCTTGGTGCCAGGTCTTCTGTGGTTGCATATATTCTTTTAGGCTTAAAACGAAAATATATTCATATCTACCCAGCCTGTCCGCTGGATATTTTCCTTCTTGGATTCTGACAGCCCTGGCCAGGGCATTTCCATGCGGACTCGGTGAACACTCCAGACTTCAGAGATTGGTGAGGAGCTGGTTTCTGTCTTTTGTTTCTTTCCAATGAATGACTCATTTTGTGTTTATTTTAATCTTCTGGGATTGTCCAATCCCAGAATTTTTATTTATTAATTTTTTTTTACAAACCGAGTAGATGGTATAAAAAAACAAAGTTAAAGAGAAACCGTCATTAATTGTATTTAATAAATTAATAGAACACATAAAAATAAGATAAGCAAATTTGGTAATATGTCTTAGAGAAATTTGCTCCTTTCTCCTCCTGGATTGATCTTTCACTCTTAATTATTGGGTAACATCTGTACTCAGTGAAAGCAGATTTTCCCTTTGCTGAGATAAAAGATGGCAGTTGGTTCTTTTAAAATTCTATGGAGGAAAAGGGAGGAGCTAGAGGCGTCACACATTCTGCTGCAAGTAATCCTGAAGCAAAAGTTGGTGCTCATAAATATCTACAGAGACCTGTAAGGCGGGCTTTGCACGTTGCGACATCGCAAGCCGTTGCTGCGATGTCGCACGCGATAGTCCCCGCCCTCGTCGCAGGTATGATATCTTGTGATAGCTGGCGTAGCGATAATTATTGCTACGCCAGCTTCACATGCACTCACCTACCCTGCGACCGTCGCTCTGGCCGGCAACCCGCCTCCTTCCTAAGGGGGCGGGTCGTGCGGCGTCACAGCGACGTCACACGGCAGGCAGCCAATGGCGGCGGAGGGGCAGAGATGAGCAGGATGTAAACATCCCGCCCACCTCCTTCCTTCCACATAGCCGCTGGCGGCAGGTAAGATGTTCCTCGTTCCTGCGGCTTCACACACAGCGATGTGTGCTGCCGCAGGAACGAGGAACTACATCGTACCTGTCGCAGCACTGGCATTATCGAAATGTCGGAGCCTGCACCGATGATACGATTACGACGATTTTGCGCTCGTTCATCGTATCATCTAGGATTTGCACACTACGACATCGCAAGTGACGCCGGATGTGCGTCACTTTCGATTTGACCCATCGCACCTGCGATGTCGTAGTGTGCAAAGCCGCCCTAACTGCCATCTCCTACCTCGGGAATGGGACAGTCTACACTGAATACAGATTTTACCTGTGAAATGAGAATTTTGCGAGTGAATCTTCAGTTCAGAAGGCGAAAGAAGCGGATTTGTCTGATAACATATATTACAAAATTTCTTATTTTCAATGGTATTATTCATTTATGAAATAAAAATTAAAAACTACGGTTACTTTTAAAATCCAACTTACAACTGCTCTGCTGTCAGCACTTTCCTGGTTCCCAGACAGTGTGTGCAGTGCTGCAGTGTTGGCACCTACATCACTGCACAATGCTGCAAGCAGAGCTCCCATGTCATCTATGGACCTGCATGAAAATGGGAAAAATATACTTTTCTTTTTTCTATTCCATTGTAAGTGGCTTGTAAAAAAAATAAAAATGATGGGATTGGAAAACCTCCTTGCTTTACTCCATAAATAGCTGCCTCCATGTCCACTATGAATATTCCTTGGCAGCGGTCAACATTTGCGATGGGTTCTCAGTTGTACTACGAATATGAGCAGGAACACCATACATTTTGTCTTTCTGTTGCATAAAAACATGTTCACAGGAAACTATGGGAAAATATATCTAAAATGTGTGTTCTCATAATGTTTTCATAGAAATACTGTAAATATAGAGCAGTGCATGTAGAGTGAGAGGTCATATGGTAGAAATAATGCTGGTATATCCCACCAAGGCCAACATCTGCGTAGTTTGTATGGTCTCCCCGTATTCACATGAGTTTACTCTGGGTATTCCAGTTTCCTCCCACACTCCAAAGACATACTGATAGGAATATGAGCTCCAATGGGGACAGTGATGATCACATCTCTATAGTGCTGGGGAATTAATAGCGCTATGTAAGTGAGTGAAATAAATATACCCAAGAATCCAGAATATTTGTTACTCTTTAGGGGCTGAATTGTAAGGTAATAGGGAAATGTAAAACTGAGATTACTAAAAAATAGTAATAGGTAAACCGGAACGCTGGATCTAACTTATCGATAGCTAGGCCTCCATTACTGGGAACAGAGTATGTATAATACAGTAAATCTGACTGTCTGTGGCATTATTCTTTTTTTTTGTGAGGGGGTGTATAATTTGTCTGCACACTCAGAACCTAAGCATTTTACTGTTGATATTGTAAGTTGTGAAAGAATCTGAAGAATGGAAATATTTGTAAGTCTTCACCAAGGAAATCTATAACAATCTGCAAATATTAGTAAAGCGATAAAATCTGGAGGAAAACATGCAGAGTGCTTATATGAATATGTTCTTCCCACATGAAACATATAACATATAAAGCCGGTGGTCTCCAACCTGAAACGACACCTCTCAGGATCCCCTCTCAATTGAATTGAAGCATATGGACGGCTTCAGGGACATTGTGTTTGCTTAAATACATGCATTTGTGGCTAAAAATCATATTTGCAGTGGAATCATGAAAAAAAATTGGATCTTTTGACTTCTTAAGATGCTATAAATTACTGTAAAGGGTAGAATAGCAGACAGGTCAAATGTAGAGAGATATGGGTTCTAGACCCTAAAGCTGTCAGACGAGCTCACTGATGGATTTGCTGTTAACTCATTTTGCAGTCTGCTATGTGTTGTGATACACGGAGGTTGTAGAAGCCAAATGGTCCAAAACTTGTATGAAACCCTAATGCAAAAATGACTTCTAGCAAATAATACATGCGATTAGGTAAAAACATACTCCGTGTCCACGTCATAAAAGTGACTTCATCAGGCGTTGCATCATAGATTAAAACTGTAGTCTAATATGGGATCCTTAAGGAGTTAGAGCCAAGCCCATTTTAGTCCCATCCCCTTATTACTGGGTGAGATAAGCCTGTGCAGGACCTTAGAGGAAGGATTTGGCCTAAGGCCATGTTCCCACAATAAGCTTTTGGAGAGTTTTTGATGTTGCAGATTTTCTGTAGCATTTCTGCACCTATTAAGTAAATTAGATTTTGTGTTTTTTCATTCTATTCTTTTCTTCATGTATTTTTTATTGCGTTTTGATGCTGTGGTTTTTGTCTTGTATGTCATGTTTTAAATAAATCTGCTTTGGTTTTTGATACTTCCTAATATCTGTCTTTGACAAAACTTGTGCATATTAATTGATTTCCGCATCTATTGTGAATCTATGGGGAAAAGCTACATAAAAAATTCTGTGTACCTGCAAGAGAAATTTACATGTTACGGATTTCATATATGCAGTTTGCGCTAAATAAAATTGAAGAACAGTGGGCAGGAGATTTCTATAAATCCCATCCACTTTACCGGAAATGTAAGAAGCTGCATTCTCTGCAGCGAAAAAATACGCAGCGTCAAAAACTCCTCATGGGAACACAGCCTAAGGCCATATTCACACGTTGAGTATTTGGTGTTTTTTTACCTCAGGATTTGTAAGAGAAAACCAGGAGTGGGTAAAAAAAAAAAAAATGCAGAAGTGGTGACATGATTTTATTATACTTATCACTGATGTAAGAGGGTGTCCAGTGCCCTGCCGCCCCTGAAGATATGATCTGAATGAGAACATTTAGAGTAATGTATTTTTAAGTGTTTTTCCTGTGCAATTTGGCCGGCCGCCACTAGGTGTTACTGGGTCCGTGGTCCCACAGTGTAAGGGAATGTGTGGGAGTGATGGTCTGGCAAGGGTTAAAAGAGGGAGGACAGTCCCCAGCACAGAAGATAAAGGAAAAGGAGCTTCCTGTTTAAGGCAGATAGGGAAGGAGTGAGATAAAGGACCAACAGGGTCAGATGTAGCAGAGTGAAGCAGTGTGGTGTGGAGGGTCCAAGCAGAGAAAGGAGATAAGAGGGAAATGATCAAGTGGACTGAAGCAAAGTGATAACCCCTCAGCTATGGAAGGTAAAGCCAAAGAGAAAAGAGAAATGCGCCCCTGTTTAGGCTAGCTGCCGTTTGTAGTGTGGACAGGAGACGGGGCCAGTGTTGACTGGCAGGGTCCCTCACAGCGTTGGACCAAAGGTTCTAGTAGTCCTCTCATTTGAATGGAGCCGGAATGTTAGTACAGAGGAAGATGGAGTGCCCTTCCCTCCCCTAATTGGTGGCCGTAGCGAAAGCTCAATTCTGTGAAGAAAGCAATGCCTGTGAAAGATCTTGGTGTAAAAACTGCCTTTATCAACTGAAAGCTGCGTTTTAACAGTATTTACAGTAAAGTTGTCACAGCTGTGACCAGTGGTAGACTTGTTACTGATAGTGTGGCGTGTGATGCCGGTCAGGGTGAACGGGATTCAGAGAAGCTGGATGAAGACCCTGATGAGCAGCTTCAAGCAGTTACCACCTCCAAACCACTCCGCACTCCACTCTGCCCAGTGTCTGTAGTGTGCTGGGGTGGATTGAGGACTGCAACCCTTGCCACGACTGCTCCTCCCTGGTACGTTCCACTGATTGTCCCACTCCTGGTTTTGGCTACAAATACTGAGGTAAAAAACTCACCAAACACTCAATGTGTGATGACGGCCTAAAGGGTACTTTACACGCTGCGATATCGGTACCGATATCGCTAGCGAGCGAACCCGCCCCGCTGGTTGTGCGACATGGGCAAAATCGCTGCCCGTGGCGCACAACATCGCTAACACCCGTCACACGGACTTACCATCCCTGCGACGTCGCTCTGGCTGGCGAACCGCCTCCTTTCTAAGGGTCGGTTCGTGCGGTGTCACAGTGACGTCACACGGCAGCCGTCCAATAGCAGAGCAGGGGCGAAGATGCCGCCCACCTCCTTTCTTCCGCATTGCCGGTGGATGCAGGTAATGAGATGTTCGTCGTTCCTGCGGTGTCACACACAGCGATGTGTGCTGCCGCAGGAACGACGAACAACGTCGTAACTGCAGCAGCAACGATATTAAGGAAATGAACGTGTCAACGAACAACGTTTTTTCACGTTTTTGCGCTCGTTGATCGTCGCTCATTGGTGTCACACGCTGCGATGTCGCTAACGGCGCCGGATGTGCGTCACTAACGACGAGACCCCGACGATATATCGTTAGCGATGTCGCAGCGTGTAAAGCACCCTTAAGAGTTGAAGAAACACAAAGCCTTTCTGACCTGGGTAGTTGCCTAGCAAAGGGCCAATTTCATGCTTTGTTATGGGCCCTCTCTTTTGGATGTTCTTTATGCTTTTGTGCACTTACTAATTTATCCTTTTAGAATACTTCATTAAATAAATTTCTTTAAGACTCTAATAAGGAATATTCCAAAAAATAAATAAATCTGTTAATTTAATGCTCTCATAAATTGATACAATTTCTTTGGAAAGTGCTACTGAATTGTAGTTGTGCTGCACTCTTAATGGGGGATATTTAGGGCAGTGTATGCTAAATATACGGTATTACATAACAGCCTACAGCCTAAATCCTATCAGTACAAGAAATGTCCAGAGAAAGAATACTGGACCCCCGTAGCACCATAAGACATGATGGGCCGCTATGGAAACCCTGTACGGACGGACCTTAAACCCGGCTTTGAGTTTTAAGGTCTGGAATAAATCTCTGGCATTAAAGTTTATGACCCCTCCCCCATATAGAATTACCCTGTTCAATCAACCCCTCTTGCACCATAAAAGGAAATATTTAAAATTGTACATATATATTTTATATTCTGTATTTATTTTATATATATATTATGTATATATTTAGGTTTGTTCTTAATACAATAATTAAAAAAAAAAAAAGAGTAGGTCGCTTTCACTGAATGGAAAGAGCTAGTTTGTTATTCCGAGATCTGACCGTATAGGTTGTTCATTATCTTTATATAAACGCTACCTCTGTTTGTACAAAAGAATGAACAATTTACAAAAAAACAGAAGCAAAGCGCACAGTGCGTGAATAGACAGAAGCAAATGAAATAGCGTGACTTGCTCGTCAGGTCTCTCTCCTGTCCATTTTACACACTTTCTTAGACACACAATTCACCAACACACACACACACACTTCACATATAGTGTTATCAATGTCTGTGCTTATATTATACAATGGTACACAGGAATGTCCTACAAGTAAATCCCTAACAACCCATATGGAACGCCCATAATATTCCCATAGGGCGATGATTTTGACTCTTCTTGAGTTTCTGACAATCCTATTGATAAAAGCCCCGGGAACGTCTCTACATTGTGCCATGAAGTCCAACTTCTGCCCCCTGCCGCCCACGACTGGTCATGAAATAGATATTGCTAGACAAAGATAACAGTGTTGGCGTCACCAGTCTTGGCATCTCACACTCTGTGTAAGTGATCATGTAATACCACGTAGCTGGCGACATGGAAGCCACCACTTCTTTTCCATCTGTGCTTTTTAACCCAGGTGTGGCACAGAACCCGGACTTACCTTTCGTTTGATACTTTTGGGCTACTGTGAAAGTGTGGGTGCTGTACAAACACCCAAATATACAATCTGCTCTCTTTGGGGGAGAAGGGAAAGGGAGGGATGGGGAGGTTGGGGTCTTTGCTTATTGCTGGCAACGCAACACACACAAAAAAAGATCATCCTGACATCTCTAGACTTGCACAGAAACTACAGGAACAACAAATAAATTAAGCATTGAAATAAAAAAAATAAAAAAACAAAACAAAAAGCAACATACAATGCTCGGGACCCCGAGATACTGTCCGGTAAAGTCCTGGCTTCCAAATATTCATGTCTGTGTCATTTGGAAAGATGAGCAGCTGCAGGTGTGGTAACAGTCACGCCTGGGGAGGTGGGAGGCACCATGGAATGCGTCGACCGTTGTACATCGTGTCCCTCACACTCCTCTCCGCATTTCCAGCCCTTTGTTGCGTCAGGTGTCTCAAAGCTGATAAAACGCAGAGGGGAAAAATCGGTGAGGAGGTTCGTAGCCAGAAGAAGTTGGCCAACTTAATAGTCCACACTTCTAGGAGCATGAAGGAGAATTCAGATGAGAAGAGCACAGTTGAATAAAAACTTGCAAAGTAGATAATTTTAGAAGGAAATAGAGGAGTTCCTTGAACCAAAGGAAGTCAGTACAGGGATAGAGGTTCGAGAAGGTGCATTTTTATCCGATCCGGGGTTATTCTCATTCACACTACCAGCCTCTTTAGATGGTCTAGCTGCCTGGAAAGGAGAGTGAGAAGTAGACTGAGGAAATTAGGATGGTGACAATTCAGCCAACACACAGAAGAGAGACATCAGGATTCTGAACCAATGAAGTCAATGAGATAAATGACGTAGAAAAAGAAAACTCATTAGTGACAGAGGTATAAAAGGGACATTAATGGGTTTGTCTCACTAAATTAATCAACTTTCATAATCCTAATAGCATATAGTTAAAATGAGTCCCCTTATTGGGAGCTGCACCAGCTGCTTCCAATGCAGGGAACCCCATCCTCATCTTGAAGGGGAAGCATATGGTTGGCTCAGCTTCCAGAAGCATTAACAACTGATCCCCGGTGAATCCAGATGTAGCTAGCTACATACTGAGTTGCATTTATTTTTTAAGGAGTTGTCAAGATGACACCATGAAAGGGATATTCCCATCTTAAAAAATCATGGCATGTTCTATTATATATTCATATATTCATATATGGCAATATTCTATTACCTTATGGTCCTGAGGCAATTTGCACTGTGCTGGAGTGCAGGATTTGCCAGAGGCCCAGGAGTTGGTGCGAAAGATGTGTGATTTTGAGTGCATTAAGTTGTGTGCCTGGTTCATAGTTTTCTTTGAGACCATTAGATACTGGCTACATCATTAGGTCTGTTATGCAGTTCAATGCATGGTGCGTGACCGGACACCAATGTGCAGGAAAAAACACTATAGGGGACATGGTATTTCATAGAGCTGGGGGGTCTTTCATTCTCACAAATTCTCAGAGTCTCCCCCTATCAGATGATTTCTAGTAAAATCTCATCATCTTACAAGATAGGAATTCTCTTAAGTAATGTGGAGAAAATTGGATTATAATGAAAGATAGTGTAAAAGTTAAGATGGATGGAGAAAAGATATCTTGTAATAGTAAGGATTTGGGAAGTGAAATGCATATCTTTGGAGTTTAGAGATCAATGCAAAAATATGGAATAGCAGGGCACTAATGGAAGGTCAGTAGAAGCTGTGCTTGAGGACTACTGGATGGTTATTAGGATTAGGAGGGCACAGGTAGATAGATGGTAATTGAAGGTCAATATGGGAAGGGTGGGCATGAATAAAATACAGGGACGTTTGGCCAATATGGGAAGGGTGGGCATGAATAAAATACAGGGACGTTTGGCCAATATGGGAAGGGTGGGCATGAATAAAATACAGGGACGTTTGACCAATATGGGAAGGGTGGGCATGAATAAAGTACAGAGACGTTTGGCCAATATGGGAAGGGAGGACATTAATAAAATACAATAAAGTTTATCACATGATATTGACTCCATTTATACAACAAAAAGAAGAATAGTCATAAGTGAATAAAAGAAAACTAACAAAGCACACATGGCCTCTCATCAGAAATATGGGAATCTGAGTAGATGAGTAGGTGGCAGAGATAAAATGCAATTTCAGGCACACGTGAGGCATAAAAATAATAAGTAAGAGAAAAGTGAACACAAAAATAACGCAAACACAAGAAATAAACGATATAGAAAATGTGAGACTTGGCAAGGAACACAGGGCAGTCATTCTGTGGCCTGATTCATTATCCCTTCAAATGGACACATTATTAAAAGAGTTGGCCTTTCCTTGGGGTGCAGTGTGTCGTACTGCTATCTGATATTGATTGCGTTTCCTAAGGGTAGGCCATCAATACAAAAAAAAAAATAGTGGCCAACCTCTTTAAGGGTGACATCTCTTTTATATATTTTTTATCATTATTATTATTATTATTATTATTATATATCATGATAGTAATGGTTTCTTTATTTATGAGAACAAAACGAATGCCTCAATTCTTTGTAGAACTGTGTTGTACTATCACTCTAGTATTCCTTTTGAAAATTATTACATACATTGAGCTATGTTATCATTCCCGTTTTCAAAGGAAAGTGTCCCTAAACAGCATGCCAAAACATTTGTCAATTTATTTCTGCATTTTCAGGAGGAATAACCGAGAAATGGCTCAACTCAGAAAGTATTTAGAAAAGATGGTCAGGAAGTTTTTGTGAAGGAATTATAAGTATTGAGTTACTCTCTTAAGGGTGCTTTACACGCTGGGACATCGCTAACGATATATCGCCGGGGTCACGTCGATAGTGACGCACATCCAGCGCTGTTAGCGACATCGCAGCGTGTGACACAAAGGAGCGACGATCAACGATCGCAAAAGCGTCAAAAATCGTTGATCGTTGACACGTCGTTCCTTTTCATAATATCGTTGGTGGTGCATGCCGCTGGTTGTTCGTCATTCCTGCGGCATCACACATCGCTATGTGTGACACCGCAGGAACAACGAACATCTCCTTACCTGCATCCACCGGCAATGAGGAAGGAAGGAGGTGGGCGGCATGTTCCGGCCGCTCATCTCCGCCCCTCCTCTACTATTGGGCGGCCGCTTAGTGACGCGGCAGTGACGTCGCTATGACGCCGAATGCACCTCCCCCTTGAAGGAGGGATTGTTCCATCGTCACAGCGACGTCGCTGAAAAGGTATGTGCGTGTGACGCTGCCGTAGCGATTATGTTCGGTACGGCAGCGATCACGAAATGTCGCATGAAGGACGGGGGCGGGTGCTATCGCGCACAACATCGCTAGCTATCACTAGCGATGTCACAGCGTGCAAAGCACCCTATAGTGTTCCTTTATTCTCTTAAGGGTGCTTTACACCCTGAGACATCGCTAGCGAAAGCTAGCAATGTCGTGCGCGATAGCACCCGCCACCGTCGTTCGTGCGACATTTGGTGATCGCTGCCGTAGCGAACATTATCGCTACGGCAGCGTCACACGCACATACCTTTTCAGCGACGTCGCTGTGACCGCCGAACTATCCTTCCTTCCGTCACTGCGGCGTCACTAAGCGGCCGCCCAATAGCAGAGGAGGCGCGGAGATGAGAGGCCGGAACATGCTGATGTTTGTCGTTCCTGCGGTGTCACACATAGCGATGTGTGATGCCGCAGGAACGATGAACCACCAGCGGCATGCACCACCAACGATACTGTGAAAAGGTGCGACGTGTGAACGATCAACGATTTTTGACGCTTTTGAGATCGTTGATCGTCGCTCCTTGGTGTCACACGCTGCAATGTCGCTAACGGCGCTGGATGTGCCTCACTAATGATGTGACCCCGACGATATATCGTTAGCAATATCGCAGCGTGTAAAGCACCCTTTAGATCGTCGATCTTTTAGTGAATGATAAGGGCCGGGGGATGTATGATCCAGATTATTATTTAGCTAGTGATACAAATCATTTATCTGTTATTTTACGATAGCATTTGAGCTATACTTTACACCAGTCACATGGACCATGGGAAATTGAAATCGGAAGATTACACAGTGACTTTTATGGCATGCTGTTACACCTTTGTACTGGTCATTGAGAAAGGAAGGTGAAAGGAAGGTGAGCTATTATAATTACCTATTGTGATAGTAGATCCTGTATTATCTACTGTGCCTTGAAAAAGTATTCAAACCCCGTGAACTTCCACATTTTTTCATGTTACACCCACAAACGTAAGCATATTTTATTGTGATTTTATGTGATATACCAACAACAAGTAGCAAGGATTTATGAAGTGTAAAGGAAGTGATGCATACATTTCTAAGGTTTTTAATATAAAACTGAAAATTGGGACCTGCATGTGTATTCAGCCTCATTGAGTCAATACTTTCTAGGACCACCTTTTACTGTAATTACTGCTGCAAGTCTTTTGAGGTATGGTTCTACAACCTTTACACATCCACAGTGTAGAGGCTAACATTTTTACCCAAAATAGCTCGAGCTTTGTGAGATTGGATGGAGTGAGTCTGTGAACAGCAATTATCAAGTCTTTCTCAATGGGATTTAGGTCGGGACTGTGACTGGGCCACTCACACACATGAATCTGCTTTGATCTAAATCATCCATTGTAGCTCTAGCAGTATGTTCTGAAAGGTGAACTTACACCCTGTCTCAAATCTTTTGCAGCCTCTGAGGCCTAAAACACACTTCCGCATAAAAAACGTCCGTGTGACACGGTCCGTTTTTCGGGTCCGTGTTCCGTTTTTTTTTGGGCGTTTCTCCGGTACGTATGGCATCCGTGTGATGGCGTATGCGAGCCGTGTGTACGTGTAAAATGTCCATGTTTGTGTGTAAAATGCCCGTGTATGTGTACGTGGAATGTCAGTTTGTGTGTTGCACAATGTCGTTGAAACATGTCGGCTGACAGCAGACGGAGTTGCGCGATGAGAATGAACTCGTGTGAACTTCACCCGACTTCATTGTCATGCCGCGGCTCTGTCTGTGTGCCGCATACTGATTAGCGGTCACCTGAGAAGGATTCACCAGTGACCGCTAATCCCCCGAGTGACTGAAGTGAGCAGCCCTCTCTCATACTTGCCGCTCCCCGATCACCAGCGCGGCGAGGAACAGCTGTGCAGAGAATACGCGGCAACAATTACTTTGAATATGCCGGCCGCTCATTAATCAATCTCGTATTCCCTGCTTTCCCCACCCACAGACGCCTGTGATTGGTTGCAGTCAGACACGCCCCCCACGCTGAGTGACAGGTGTCTCACTGCACCCAATCACAGCAGCCGGTGGGCGTGTCTATACTGTGCAGTAAAATAAATAAATAAATAATTTAAAAAAAACGGTGTGCGGTCCCCCCCAATTTTAATACCAGCCAGATAAAGCCATACGGCTGAAGGCTGGTATTCTCAGGATGGGGAGCCCCACGTTATGGGGAGCCCCCCAGGCTAACAATATCAGTCAGCAGCTGCCCAGAATTGCCGCATACATTATATGCGACAGTTCTGGGACTGTACCCGGCTCTTCCCGATTTGCCCTGGTGCATTGGCATTCGGTGTAATAAGGAGTTTTTGGCAGCCCATAGCTGCCAATAAGTCCTAGATTAATCATGTCAGGCGTCTCCCCGAGATACCTTCCATGATTAATCTGTAAATTACAGTAAATAAACACACACACCCGAACAATCCTTTATTAGAAAAAAACACTAACAAATTGCCTTGTTCACCAATTTTATAAGCCCGAAAAAGCCCTCCATGTCCGGCGTAATCCACGATGGTCCAGCGTTGCTTCCAGCTGTGCTGCATGAAGGTGACCGGAGCTGCAAAAGACACCGCCGCTCCTGTCAGCTCCACGCAGCTAATAAAGGGAATACGCAGAAAGGAGAAGGTTCTGAGTTTAAGTAGGCCATGCATAGTAAATGAGTAAAGAGTGCAACTATAATAATGCAAAATATTTATTTAGAAAAATATATAACATGAAGCACTTTCATTTTACATAAGACCATATTAAATACAGATAGGTGAATAAGAATACAGAGTCAGATTATCTCTGGCATTGGGGGGCTGTCTGAGCCAGTGTGCAGGTTTATTGAACATTACCTGCATCCTCTGGTTCAGACTTTGCCGTCCTATGTCAGGGATACTACGGACGTCCTGCGACAGATCGATGGGATCTTTGTGGACCCGGACGTTATATTGGCCACGGTGGACGTTGAGTCACTGTACTCCTCGATAAAACACGAACATGGACTTCAGGCGGTGAGATATTTCCTCGGGATGAGCAGTCTGGATGCACCAATGATTGAATTAATTTTGGAATTACTTTCTTTTATTTTAACTCACAATTATTTTTTAAGGATCGTTTCTTTTTACAGGAGCGCGGCACTGCGATGGGCGCGGCGTGTGCGCCCTCGTACGCAAACCTCTTTCTGAGTTATTGGGAGAGGGAGGTTTTCGGCGAGGGCGTGCCCACCGCATCCCAGGCGCAGTGCTGGCTCCGTTTTATTGATGATGTTTTGATTTTTTGGAAAGGCACTTTTTCTGAGTTTTCTGCATTTATTCATGATTTAAATTCTAATGAGTTCAACATTAAGCTTACTTTTAAGTGTGAGAAGAGTTCTATTGATTTTTTAGATATTCGTATTTTGGTGCATCCAGACTACTCTATCCAAACAACTATCTTTCGGAAAGAGACCTCTGTGAATAGTCTTTTGCATGCCTCCTCGGCGCACACTCCTTCCACAATTTCGGCAATTCCAACTGGCCAATATTTGAGGGCCAGGAGAGTATGCTCTACTGAGACCCTCTTCGAACAACAAGCCAAGGACCTTCGGGAAAGATTCCTGACGAGGGGCTATAGTGGAAGGAGTGTGCGCCGTGGCTATGGACGTGCCCGGAACACACTGAGGACTGATTTATTGATTCCTAGAAAAAGAGAGGAAGAGGGATCCTATCCGCCTGTTCGTTTCATTTCCACTTTTAATGATCAGTGGCAGGAGATGTGCTCAATATTGAAACGTCATTGGGGTGTTCTGAAAACTGATCCATCTATTGGGGCATTAATACCGTCGAGGCCTCTAATGACATCTCGACGTGCGCCGAATTTGCGTGACAAGTTGGTTCAAAGTCATTACGTGGCTACAATACCGCGTATTTTTGGTGTTGGTGAGCCCGCCAAAGGATTCTTCCCATGTGGGTCCTGCATTGCATGCCGCAACATGATCAGGGCAACGTCATTTGTGTCGGCAGATGGGAAATCCGAATTTCGGATACAACAACATATCACCTGCCACACAGAAAACGTTATATACTATGCCACATGTGGATGCGGTAAGATATACATTGGGCTCACTACTCGTGAGCTAAGGTTCCGCACGCGGGAACACGTGAGGGGAATCCTGGCAGCGGTAAATATTGACCTAGATGATCCCCAATTGAAAACCTTACCAAGACATCATAAACTAAAACATGGGTGTGACCCTAAAAACTTTAAAGTAAGGGGTATAGATGTCATTCATCTAGGAACTAGAGGTGGGGACTACGGCAAAATCCTCTCCCAACGGGAGTGTTCTTGGATAGTGCGCTTAGGGACCATGGCTCCTATTGGCCTTAATGAAAAAATGAGTTTTTCTTCATTTTTGTGAGATATATATATCCGGGCTCTCTGGGGAGGGAATCTGTTCAATTTTCCCTCTTGTTGTTTTTTAAATGTTTTTAATCTTCTTTTTTTCTCTGTTTTTTTACTTTAAGATGTGATCTATGTGATGGACCTCCATTTATATTCTCCCTTGGACATTATATGTGGGCACTGATGAACGTCTACCCTTGATATTTACCTATTGGGACCCGAACTCCACTCTTATAAAGCCCTCTGGACCATTTCATCAACAGTGCTTTGTTGTTATATAGCATGTTCTATGCGGGTGTGCATGCGGTGTATGTACACAGGCATTTTGTTATATGCAAGTATGTATGTTATGCGCAGGGACATGATTATAGGCACATATGTGGATAAGTATATTATTCTTTGAATGTAATTGAAGTATACAACTGAGCACACTATGCAATGGATATGGTGGGAATCATTCTTTCAATCTGTTAATCTGATTGATCCTTGCATATGATTAGGATATCTATGTCCACATTGCGCATTGATGTAGATGTGGGAGGCGTGTTTTGCGGCCCCTCATACACCAAATATACTTATATACTCTCCCCTTTCAATTATGAATCTGTGGGTATGTGACACTGTGGACCTATATATCCTGATATGTGCGCACATATATATATGCGTTTTTGACTATTTAATTCATTGCCTCTGTTGTTATATGCACTATCTATACTCTATTGAGACTAATTGTGCACATTCTCTAATGATATGAGTGATGAATTGACGTCTTATACATCTTTTTTATACTTGCCCACAACTTTGACCATATCCAAAATGGCCGCACGTGCTCACGCATGCCCAGTACTGTTCACGATCTCGCGCGCGCTGAGGAGCTCCGTTACGGCGAGAAGTGTAATCCCCCTTGTGGACGTCACTTCCGCCGGGGAGACCCGGAAGTGACGTGCGAGCCGTGGACACCGCTACTGCGCATGCGGCGCTAAAAACGGCGGTAATTATAAACTTTATCTGGGTGGATATATAAGGTGAGGCTCATCATTTATGATCGCACAGCCCCCCGAGGAAGCATTGCGAAACGCGTCGGGGCTTTCTTCTTTCCCCATAGGACCTCTTGCAGCGGCGACACTTGTACTTTACATATGGGTAAGCTTGGTCCCTCTTTGTAGGGCTGGATCTACTTTCTTCCCCACTTGGAAATCTCTTTGGGTCTTCTATGTGGAGATCCTTATGTATGACTTGATCCATAGACCACATGCAGGGGGACTTGAGCCATACCCTTCTAATTTATGCTGCTGAGGTCCTTAACAGGGATTAATCTGACTCTGTATTCTTATTCACCTATCTGTATTTAATATGGTCTTATGTAAAATGAAAGTGCTTCATGTTATATATTTTTCTAAATAAATATTTTGCATTATTATAGTTGCACTCTTTACTCATTTACTATGCATGGCCTACTTAAACTCAGAACCTTCTCCTTTTTGCATAACTTAATCCTGAGTGGCCCTTTACATACCATTATTTATCCATGTTTGATCCTTTTTTGTTTAATCTAATAAAGGGAATAGCGCGATCAGCTGAGCTGTCACTGAGGTTACTCGCGGCCAACACTGAATACAGCTGATCGTGCTATTCCCTTCATTAGCTGCATGGAGCTGACAGGAGCGGCGGTGTCTTCTGCAGCTCCGGTCACCTTCATGCAGCACAGCTGGAAGCGACGCTGGACCATCCTGGATTACGCAGGACATGGAGGGCTTTTTCGGGCTTATAAAATTGGTGAACAAGGCAATTTGTTAGTGTTTTTTTTTTTTCTAATAAAGGATTGTTCGGGTGTGTGTGTTTATTTACTGTAATTTACAGATTAATCATGGAAGGTATCTCGGGGAGACGCCTGACATGATTAATCTAGGACTTATTGGCAGCTATGGGCTGCCAAAAACTCCTTATTACCCCGAATGCCAATGCACCAGGGCAAATCGGGAAGAGCCGGGTACAGTCCCAGAACTGTCGCATATAATGTATGCGGCAATTCTGGGCGGCTGCTGACTGATATTGTTAGCCTGGGGGGCTCCCCATAACGTGGGGCTTCCCATCCTGAGAATACCAGCCTTCAGCCGTATGGCTTTATCTGGCTGGTATTAAAATTGGGGGGGACCGCACACCATTTTTTTAAAATTATTTATTTATTTATTTTCCTGCACAGTATAGACACGCCCACCGGCTGCTATGATTGGGTGCAGTGAGACACCTGTCACTCAGCGTGGGGGGCTGACTACAACCAATCACAGGCGTCTGTGGGTGGGGAAAGCAGGGAATACGAGATTGATTAATGAGCGGCAGACATATTCAAAGTAATTGTTGCCGCGTATTCTCTGCACAGCTGTTCCTCGCCGCGCTGGTGATCGGGGAGCGGTATGAGCCGGGGGAAGAAAAAAACCGAGCGCCAATGTAAGTATGACTGAGAACAGCAGAAAAAAAGGTAAGTATACTGAATTTAATTTAAAAAAAAATAAAAATAAGATCGCTAGTGTAAAAACGCACACGCACGAAACGTGCTGAACACGGACATACTCCGTGTGCGGTCCGTGCAGGCACGGACCCATAGACTTTAGCGGGTCCGTGCCTGCATGCTGCCTGCCAAAAACGGACATGTCGTCCGTGCAGAAAAGCGCACACACGTACTTATCACACGGACACATGTTCTGTGTGATTTTACGTGTGTGTGCCATCTACCATTGAATAACATGGGTCTCCGTGTGTACGTGTCTCCGGTACGTGCAAATACGTACCGCACACGTACAAAAAAAACGGATGTGTGTTGCGGGTCTAACTCAGAGGTCCCCAAACTTTCTGACTTTGAGAGCCACATTTAGCTCTGAGAGAGGGTCGTGAGCCACATTTAGATCCTGCTCTCTCTCACAGTAGTGATACCCAAAGCTCCCGTTACTGGTATAATTCTAGCCAAAGCTTTTTCACAGAAATCACACCAAAGCAGTATACCAATAGTTCCCACAATACCTCCATTCAGTATTCTGAAATCAAGCATGCCCACCACACTGTCACATCCAGCTTCAAGCAAATCCTTTGACATGTAGTACCATCCTGTCTCCAGTTTACCATAC
Source organism: Anomaloglossus baeobatrachus (assembly GCF_048569485.1). Taxonomy (NCBI): domain Eukaryota; kingdom Metazoa; phylum Chordata; class Amphibia; order Anura; family Aromobatidae; genus Anomaloglossus; species Anomaloglossus baeobatrachus. The sequence continues at coordinate 386,318,917 of NC_134357.1, forward strand.
TTAAATTATCTCTAATCTCCCATAGCTAGTATATGGGCATTCAGATCTGCTCTTCTGTGCGGGGCTACTCACATAAGTTACCATCTGGAGACTGTGCCTCCGAGCCATATGTGGCTCCCAAGCCAAAGTTTGAGGACCACTGCTCTAACAAGTTTTCCTCCAGGATTGTTCTGTATTTAGCTCTATTTATCTTCTCATCAACATTGACCAGTTTCCCTGTCCTTGATGAAGAAAAGCATTCGCACATGTATGATGCTTCCACCACCACATTTGATGGTGGGGATGGTGTTTTCTGGGTTATGTGCATTGTTATTTTTCTGTTACACAGTGTTTTCCATTTAGCCCAAAAAGACCCACTTTGGTCTCATCTGTTCAGAACATCATCTTTCACATGCGAGCTGTGTCCCCTACATGGCTTTTTGCAATTGCACTTCTTATGGTTTGCTATCAAAAATTGCTTTCTATTTTGCACTCTTCCATAAAAGGCTAGATTTGTGGAGTATATGTATAATAGTTGTCCTGTGGATAGATTCTCTCACCTGAGCTGTGAATCTCTGCAGCTCCTGCAGAGTGACCATGGGCCTCTTGGTTGCTTCTCAAATTAATGATCTTACTTGGCATGTCAGTTTACATTAACGGCCATGTCTTCGTAGGTTTGCAGTTGTGGCATACGCCTTCTATTATTGGATGATGAATTGAATATCCTTGAGATGTTTAGAGCTTGGGGTTTTTGTTTTTTTTTAAATCTAATCCTACTTTACTCTTCCCACAACTTTACCCCTGGCTTGTCTGATGTGTTCCTTGGTTTTTATGATACTATTTGATGCCTAATGTTCTCAATCAAAATTTTGTGGCCTTCACAGAAAAGCTGTATTTACACACGTGATTAAAATTGTTGGTACCCTTTGTTAAATGAAAGAAAAACCCCAATGGTCACAGAAATAACTTTAATCTGACAAAAGTAATAATAAAAAATCTGGGGGCGCGGCTATGGTCTGGAGCTAGGAGGACGTGTTTGTGGCGAGCTCAGTTATCCTGTCGGTGAATCCTGCTGATATACCGGAGGGGGGGCTGCAATTGTTCCCCTGAGGGCCCCTGGAGTGGAGCACAAGCAGTGGAGTGATCGGAGGTGCGGTGTGGCTGCTGGGAAAGCCAGGAGCAGTGTCAGACGCTGGAACCCTGCTGGGCTTTCAGGTAGCGGCGGCCATCTTGCGCACGGAGGTCAGAGGGGACGGAGGAGCGTGGAATGGGCCCGCTGAGAGGAACGAGCCGGGAGCTTACCTACAGCAAGACCTGGAGCTGCAGTGCACTATTCCAGCGACGGTCAGGAAGAGAAACAGTGCCGGCGGGGAGATATCAGCCGGGTAATTGCTGGACTGAGGGCGAGGTGTTCCTGGGTCCTAGTGCCCTCCAGCTTCATCTTCTCCATGTGTCTTAGAGGAGGGGGAGCACCGGAGCCGGCGGCGGTGAGTGAGGGGCTGCAGAGGGGATCCCTGGGTGTGTGCACTGGAAGTGGGGGAGAACAGAGGCAAGATGGGTCCACCCAGAAGCGCGGGGAAGGCTACACAAGATGGCGCCACAGGTGCTGGGATGGCAGGAAAAGGAGGCAGAGTTGCAGCATCACAGAGAACTGCTGCAGGATGCCTGGCTCAATTTGCCAGACATAGCTCCCCAGGCCCGGAATCTGGCACTAAAGGGACAACCTCTGGGTCACCTGCTAAGCAGCAGCGGCAGGAGAAGGCCCAGGAACTGCAGGACCCACAAGCCATAATGGAGGATGAAGAAGAGAGCCTGTCTCTACCCCCCCATCACAGTTAAAAGATGGTCTGCAGCAAAAATCCCCGCATTTAAACCCCTCTGCCCAGGAAAGTGCAGAACTCCAAAGAGAACCCACTTTGTTCGATATTATGGCGGCTATAGGAGTCTGCATCACCTCCCTCAATAACCTCACATTCCAGGTGGGCTGTCTCACTAGAGATTTGGCTAGTGTGAGAAAAAGACATGAAGCAACAGGCTGAAAGAACCACTGCCCTGGAGGATAGAGTAAGCAAAATGGATGATGTACTGTGGCCCATGTCGCAAAAGATGCAGATATACGGCAGAAATATTGAAGCCATCCAGGCTAAATAGGATGACCTGGAGAACCACCTGCGCAGAAGTAACATCCGTCTAGTGGGAGTGCCGGAGAGAGCGGAGGGAACAAGACCTGCTGAATATTTTGAAGATTGGATTATACAGACTTTTGGAAAGGATATGTTGACCCCATTATTTGCTATTGAGCGGGCTCATAGGGTCCCTACCAGACCCCTCCCGCCAGGGGCCCTTCCGCGCACGGTGCTTATGAAGATCCTGCAGTACAGAGATAGAGATAACATTCTAAGAGCAGCAATAAATATCCCAAACCTCTCTATAAATGGTCAGAAAGTGTCACTTTTTCCTGACTACTCGGCAGAGGTCCAAAAAAAGAGGGCACAGTTTCTGGACATTAAACGTAGATTACGCCAGCTGGATATACCCTATTCGATGCTGTATCCTGCACGACTCCGAGTGGTGGCTATGAATTCTACACATTTTTTCGAAGCTCCAAAGGACGCACAGGGCTGGTTGGATTAACATGAGAAAACCATCCGGGATTCAAGGAAGCAGCGGAGCCCACCTGTTGAATGAAGATGACTGCTGCTCTATGTTGACAACTACACTTGGGTGATCATTCTACCTGAAGAATTGGTTATATTGTATTTCTGAATTCAAAGTTTGTCACCCGGGGCTACCTATGGTCCTCAGGCTTTCTTTAGCTTCCCCTCTGTGGGTGGTGTTCCACCCCCCCCTCCTTTTTTTCCTTTTCTCTCTCTCTCCCTCTCTCCTTTTTAATTCTATATTTGAACTGCGGGGAGGCTGCATTGTTGGGGATTCATGTTGGGGGGGGGATATGGAAATGCAGTTTTATGAATAGAAAGAGGAGAGGTTTGTCATGACTATGTTATATTGCCTGACACAAGCATGTCTCCCGGGGCCTCCTTTGGTCCACGGGCTTCATTAACTGCTCTCCTGTACTTCTCCCTCTTTCCCCCTTGCCCTCTGTCCCACCTCTTCCCCCTTTGTCTCCTTCTATGCTCCTTTCTCCTTCTTTCTCTCCCCGCTACTGCTGGGATTTCTATATGGTCATTGTTGTGTGGGGGGGATGGGGGGATGTTGGGATGTGCTGTGGGGGAGGGGGGTTGCGCCACAACACTGCACGTAGAAAGTAGTCTTATATCAAGTCTTAAAAAGGAGCTTGCCACAGACTAACAGGGTCCTTTGAGTAGCGCACAGTCCCCAAAGGGTAGGAAGGGTGGTTTTGGACAGTAGTTTATTTCTTGGTCTGGACTCCTACTGGAGAGGAAGGAGTATTTTAATAGACCCTACTGTCAACATGTTATTGGTCATGGTTGTTAGGCTGTTGTTCGGCCTCATTGTTTTTGAATGTGTTTTTTCTTTTGGGTTTTATGGGAAACTAAAATTGTATGATATTGCCAATGTCGTGGTTCTCCACATGATTTTGCTGTCATTGGGAGATTGTTGGAAGAGCAAACTGTTTTTATTTGTCTGGTATGGCGGGGAAGGTTAATATCTTAACGTGGAATGTCCGTGGTTTAGGTGATCCCACGAAGAGGGCGGCTGTTATGGATTTTGTCAGGGATCATTTTCCTGCTATAGTCTGTCTACAAGAAACCCACCTAGATGAGGAAAAAATAACATACCTGAATAGATCATGGATTAGCCATAGTTACCATTCTACTTTTTCATCTTACTCCAGGGGGGTCAGCCTATTGGTGCATAGAGCCATACCGTTTGAACCCATAGCATCAAAGGTTGACAGAGAGGGGAGGTTTCTCTGGGTCCGGTGTAAAATTCTGAACAAAGAGTTGTTATTAATAGGGGTATACATTCCTCCACCCTATAATAGCGGGATCATAAAGAAGGTGACTGAGGCTATGCAGTAGAATTCGGGTGTACAGGTGTTATGCATGGGAGATTTTAATAATACTATTCACCCATATTGGGACAAATTTAACAATGACCCGTCTCTGGCGATATTGCCTATTTCAAGTTTTGGTGAGACGATAAAAGATCTGGCACTGATGGATGTGTGGAGGGTTAGACATCCAGGGGTTTGCCAATTCTCCTGCTATTCTAAATCACACGAATCCCTATCCAGAATTGACATGACACTGGGGTCTCCGGGAGTCGGTATCTTACCTACCTAGAGCCATCTCGGATCATTCGCCCATGGTGACCTGCCTCCGACTTATCCCTGAGCCTGATAGGGCCCTTGCCACCTGGTCCCTGAACCCTTTTTGGCTGCAAATTATTGAGACTGACCCCATTGTTCTAACCTTAAACCATTACTTTAAAGAAAATGTCCGGGAAGATATTTCTCAAAATATTGTATGGGATGCCATGAAGGCTTGTTTGAGAGGGGCATTGATACAAGGGATTAGCAGATCTAAGATCTGGTCACGTCAGTTTGGGATATTTCTTCGGGACAGGGTTCAGTCTACGGAACGCCAGTACATAGAATCAGCAACCACCCAGAATCTGTTGGAGTGGAAGGAGTCCCAGAAGTCATATGACATTCACCTTAGGGAAAAGGCCAAGAATAGGGGGATGTTTTCGCAGCATACATTTTTCGAAGAGGGGGAAAAGGCAGGGCATCTATTAGCTGTGATAGCTAGGGCACAGCAAGGAAATTCCTTCGTTGGGGCGATAAGGGACTCCACGGGATCTGTGGTCAGTGAGTCAGAGAGGATTTTGCAGGTTTTTACTGACTTCTATCAGCAACTATATACTTCCAAACTAAGCTTTAATGAGGATCAGATTGACTCATATCTTGAGGACATATCTCTCCCTAGGCTAGCTGAGACGGATCGGGTCTACCTGAATGGCCCACTGCAATTGGAGGAACTGCAGCTGGCGGTGACTTCTATGTCTAATGGGAAGTCCCCGGGATCGGATGGTCTTCCCATAGAAATATACAAAAAATTCGGGGACATCCTATTACTGCAACTCTTGGAAACGTTCTGGAGGGCGGTCGAGACAGGCCACCTTCCTCCATCAATGCAGGAGGCAATTGTCGTAGTCATACTTAAACCAGGTAAGGACCCCTTACTTCCCGATTCATATAGACCAATATCTCTCCTTACCACTGATATTAAAATTATAGCCAAGGTATTGGCATCTAGCTAGATTGAACAAGGTGATTTCCTCTCTGATTCATTCTGACCAGTCCGGCTTTATGCCCTCTATATCTACAGCTTTTAACATCAGGCGCCTTCACCTCAATCTACAACTCCCAGTAGATAACCCGGGGGACATAGTTACCTGCTCCCTAGATGCAGCCAAAGCATTCGATTCTATTGAGTGGAACTTTCTATGGGCGGTCCTTCGTAAGTTTGGGCTGGGCGAGGACTTTATCTCCTGGGTGAAATTATTATATGGCAGGCCCACTGCCAGAATTCGTGTTAATGGCAGGCTTACTCTAACATTTAACCTGACCATGGGCACTCGTCAGGGGTGTCCTCTTTCACCTCTTCTGTTTGCAATGGCTATAGGGCCCATGGCTGAGATTCTGCGCAGACATCCAAATATAGCGGGCTTTAGAAGAAGAGACGAAGAGAAAAAAGTGGCTCTATATGCGGATGATACTCTCCTCTTTTTGTTGGATGCATCGGTCTCATTACCAATGGCCATGGAGTTGATTCAGAAATTTGGGAGATATTCCGGGCTGGCTATAAGTTGGGGGAAGTCTGTGTTACTCCCTGTGGATAACCCGGATGGCATCCCTAGATATGCTTCGTCAGGATTGCAAATCTCCTCGCAATTCAAATACTTGGGAATTAACGTTACTGCCAGAGTGAATGATTACACTATACTCAATTTGACCCCAATCCTTAAAAAATGTAAGGACAAAGTTGACATATGGACCCAGCTACCTCTGTCGGTGGTGGGACGGGCGAACCTGGTGAAAATGATTTGGATGCCTCAGCTGCTGTACGTCCTACATAATTCCCCACATTGGATACCCCAGAAATACTTCTATAAAGTTAACTCACTTTTTAGGGAATTGATTTGGGGGCGGCGTAGTCCAAGAATTAAATCAGAAACGTTAAAGAGGAACAAACAAAATGGAGGACTCTCAGTGCCAAATCCATGGGCATACTTTGCAGCCGCCCAGATGCAACATATTCGAGGGTAGGATGACCCGGGGGGGGGCCCGCAGAAAATTTTACTACAGCAACATTTGAAGTCATCTAGTCTTTACGAGGTCCTGGAATCAGGTAGATTTAAGTCGTCCCTGGAAACTACGCCTACCCTTCTGTTGATACATAAGCTGTGGGTTAAAATTAAAGACATGCAGGACATCAAGGGGCCTTCGCAGTTTACCTATGTCTGGGACACCCCATGGCTGCCCAACCTAAATAAACTAGAGGGGTTTGGAGTCTGGAAGGGGAGAGGGTTGGTCAGACTCACCCAGTTACTGGAAGGAGATAACTTTAAGGAGTTATCCACGCTACAATTAAGAGTTTGGGATTTTGAATGGTAAATTCTATAAATACCTCCAATTAAGACATGCATACCGTGCTGAAGCTAGTATAGCCGGCCATACGATCCAATGTAACAGAATAATTCAGAGAATTGCTTTCTCAAAGGGTTCATCTGGCTTGATATCGGTATTGTATGGTGAAGTACTGGACAGGTTGTTAATGCATCATTCATTGAACTCTAAAGAGACATGGGAACAGGAGCTAGGGCCTATTGAGGACAATCAGTGGGAGGAAATACTTGAAAGAACACCTGACCTGTCTTTGGGGAAACCTACAGATTGTCTCACCTGTATGTGATCCATCGAGTCTATCGCACTCCAAAATTTTTATTTGACATAGGTGCCAGACCGGATCCCACCTGTCCACGATGTGGAGAGGACTCAGCGTCCATGCTCAACATGATGTGGTCCTGCCCAAGCTTGGAGGTGTTTTGGAGAGGCGTGACTTCAATCATTAATAGAGTGTATACCATAGATCTGAGCCTCACCCCCTTTGTATGTATACTGGGGTATATCGAAGACCTGAAGGTGGAGGAGGAGGGTAAAGTGGCGGTTGCCCGTATGCTATATATGGCAAGGAAATTAATAGCACAATATTGGATTTCTGACCAGGTTCCAACTATATCAGAGTTTGTTAACAAGGTCAATAGGATAGTCAATCTGGAGAAAGGAATATATTTAAAAAGAAATTGTATGACTAAATTTGAAAAGATCTGGGCCCCGTGGATAGACCACTCTGGTCTGGCATCTAGGGATTTATTTAGGTTCCGATTGGGCTTGTTTTAAACTATGGTATAAATAACTGAAATGTTGTATGGCTGCAGGAACTGTAATCCCCTTCTCTGATCTCTTTGCCTGTTCGAGCCTAACTTTAGGCATACATGATGTTAACTGGGATAAGAATGTGGATGACCCCGAACCTTTGTTATAACATTGACCATCGATCATTGTATTCCCTATAGAGAACTACGACATCCATATACTACGGGTGGTGCACAGTCAAATATGTGATTGTTTTTCTTTGGTTTCCCATTTGGGGGGATGGAGGGACGGGGATTTTGGGGTTATGTTGACCCCGAATGTGCATGATTTTTGTATTGTATAAAATCTTTAATAAAAACATTTTGTTTTTAAAAAAAAAAAAAATAATCTATGAAAATGAACAAATGAAAGTCAGACATTGCTTTTCAACCATGCTTCCACATACATTTTTTAAAAATAAAACTCATGAAACAGGCCTGGACAGAAATGATGGTACCCCTGAAAGTAATGTGACAAAAAAGACATGTTAAATCAAGGTGTGTCAACTAATTAGCATCACAAGTGTGTACAATCTTGTAATCAGTCAGTGGACCTGTATATAGGGCTACAGATACTCACTGTGCTGTTTGGTGACATGGTGTGTACCACACTCAGCATGGCCAGAGGAAGTGAGGGAAAAAGTTGTCTCAGGAGATTAGAAAGAAAATGATACACAAGCATGTTAAAGGTAAAAGTTATACGACTATCTCCAAGCAGCTTGATGTTCCTGTGACTACAGTTGCACATATTACTCAGAAATTTAAAATCCATGGGACTGTAGCCAACCTCCCTGGATGTGATCGGAAAATTCATAACAAATCAAAGAGACGGATAATACGAATGGTAACAAAAGAGCCCAGAAAAACTTCTAAAAGAGATTAAAAGTGACCTTCAAGCTCAAGGAATTTGCCAAACTACATGTTGACAAGCCACAAAGCTTCTGGGAGAATTTCGTATGGACAAATGAGACAAAAATGGAACTTTTGGCAAGGCAGATCAGCTCTATGTTCACAGACGGAAAAATTAAGCATATCAAGAAAAGAACCCCTTTTCCTACTGTGAAATATGGAGGAGGCTCTGTTATGTTCTGGGGCTGCTTTGCTGCATCTGGCACAGGATGTCTTGAATCTGTGCAGGGTACAATGAAATCTCAAGACTATTAAGGGATTCTAGAGAGAAATGTGCTGCACAGAAAGCTTGGTCTCAGTTGCAGGTAATATGTCTTGCAGCAGGATAATGACCCAAAACACACAGCTAAAAACACCCAAGAATGGCTAAGAGGAAAACATTGGACTATGCTGAAGTGGCCTTCTGAGCATCTTTGGAGAGAGCTGAAACATGCCGTCTGGAAAAGGCAACCTTCAAACAAGAGATAACAGTAGCAGTTTGCTCTTGAGGAGTGGGCCAGGATATCTGTCGAGAGGTGCAGAAGTCTCATTGACAGTTACTGGAATCGTTTGATTGCAGTGATTGCCTCAAAAGGTTGGGCAACAAAATATTAAGTTAATGGACCATCATTTCTGTCTAGGCCTATTTCATGAGTTTTATTTTATTTTTTAAATTCTGTGGAAGCCTGGGTGAAAAGCAGCAATGTCTGACTTTCATTTGTTCATTTTCATAGATTTTTTTAATTTATTATTACTTTTGTCAGATTCAAGTTATTTCTGTGACCATTGCGAGATTTTCTTTCATTAAACAAGGGGTACCAACAATTTTGACAACGTGTGTATACTGAAAATAAATTACATGCCATTGGACTCAATTTACTAATTAGGTGACTTCTGGAGGCAATTGAGTACTCACGATTTTATTTAGGGGTATCAAACTACATGGGGGCTGAATACAAATGCACATCACAATTCTCATATTTCTGTTTTTAAAATATTTAGAAAACCATGTATGATTTCCTTTACACTTCACAAATATTTGTTGAACATAAGATCCCAATAAAATACATTTGTTTGTGGATGTAATATGAAAAATGTGGAAAGGTTCACAAGGCATAAATACTTTTTCAAGACCCTGTTCATATAGGTGTTCGCTTCCATTGTAATCTGATTTGCAATTATAATGAGATGACTACTGAAGAGTGAATTCTATAGGGCTGGAAGTGTCAGTATTTTATACAGCTCTGTGGTCGGAGTAAAAACAGCAAGAGTTCAAGATGTTTTTTTATTAATATAGATAGCCATGCAGATAGTGTGCTCCTTGCAAAATAGTTCAACTCTTCAAGAGAAGAGGTAGGCATGGTAAGACGATATCAAAAGCCCAACAGTTGTCTTACATTACACAGATGGTGCTGATCTCAAAATGGCCCTGGTGACAAGGTTTAACACACAGACTGATGCAGGATTAGGATGAGACATGAGAGGGGAGCCAGTGTGTGCTAACCTTGTGCTCACATCTTCTCTAGAGATAAACTACCTGCTGGTGGCCCTGGATCCTCATGTACTCCATCCTTTGTTTGGAGTGCTTGTTGCTCTTGTCTCCACTGCTTTGCTGGACGCTCTTTAGTCGTGAGCCAACTGGATTTACCATCTTCATGGGTGGAATTGACATACCCCCACTCTGCAAATAAAAAGGCCAAAATGTCAAGACAAAAAAAGAAGCCTCTCATAGCATAAGCCTTAAAAGACCAACTATAAGTCAAAATACTGCGGCCCTCGAAAATGTTGAAGGAAATAGGAAAAATAGGAAAAATTTACCTTGACCGACAAAGGTCTCCATTTTAACAAATCATGAGTGAACAGTTATGTAGAAACCTTAACCAAATAGCCGTGCAAATGTGCAAAATAATATTCCAGATGGGGATTTGTTGCTCGGTTTTCTGAATGACTCTTTGGTCAGGACATGGACAGTGCCAGCAGATACAGGTGTGAACTTAGGACTGCATTCATAACACACTGACAAGGTCAGGGAGGAATGTGACTGTTTCCCGTTACTTATCTGCTTCCTACAGCTCAGATTTTTGGCATTTCCAAACCATGTATGTCATAAAGAGATATAATATAGTGGCCAATGGGTCACACACCTGTAAGATCATCACCCAGTACGTCAACACTTGCCAAACCTGATGTTCCCTTAGTCCCAGTCCACACAGTCATTAATGAGGGGGAACATGTAAAAAGTGTAAGAGAAAACTGGTGTATTGCAGCCTATAAATTCTAACTATAAACAGTAATTGATGGATGACGGATGAGTGCCGATGCATCTGTTCATTTTTAGACTCTTCCATATAAGAATCATTGACGTGATCAAACCATATCAAATTCTGCCAGCATCATGAAATATTTCCACAATATACACTAGGGCAAAGTTCCCATTACTTAAACCTCACATATAATTTTTCAAGCGCCCACAAAGGCAAAGCTACGGAACACATGGTGAGTGGTCTATGGTTTATATACACAGTCATAACATGTACATGCATCTGCCACAAGTGGGGGATCACTGCATACAGGTTTTTATAGATCCCATTGAGTTCAGTTGTAGCTGCATAGATCCACATACATTACTACCACCTAACTGCAGAAGTTTATATGTAAAGGGGTCCAGTGCATATAAATGATTACCTATCCACTGAATTTGTGATAACTTTTTAGATCAGCGTGGATCCCAAATCTGGGATTCCACCACTTCACCTAATTGATCCTGGCTGCAGTCTTGTGTCCATCGGAAAATAAGAGACACAAGTGCTGTATTCAGACGCTTTGTGGGATCTCAGTGGTGGGATTTACACTGATCTAACAATTTTGTAGATCAAACAACTTTTTCGCTCCATCATATACTATGTACCGTATACTGGTCACCCAACCGTTTAGTGACCACCAATATGACTTAAAACTGAGCCGAGATATAAGTAAGTGAATAGCATCCCCCGACGGGTGAAAATGCAGCAGCTGTCAGCTGTATACTATGCCTGACATCCTGCTGCATCAGTAAGGATCGGTGTTGGCACCACCATGGCTGTTAAACCCCTTAGATATGATTGTGTGGTCCTGATGGTTGCCATGCCAATTCACGGCCAAATAACGGGGTTAGAGTCTGACAGCCATAGTGGCCTGTTCACATGTTAGCAACTTTTAGGTGGTAAAAATATATTTTTTTCTTTCCTTTCATGCCACTCTGCATTAATTCCTGAAAAGCAGCTACCTGACAGTTGTATTAAATATGTTGAGGGTTATTTTTAAAATGATATCACTTTTGAGGGTTTTTCCAAAGTCACTAAATTGGTCCTTATAAAATAAGTTTTCTAAATTTCCTTGAAAAAAAAATTTACTACTATAAACTTAAAGCTTCTAACATCCTAATAAAATAAAAGACCATTTTACAGATGGAGCTGATGTAAAGCAAACACAGGGTAAATGTTATCTAACTATTTTGTGAGGTGTGACTGTCTGGATTAAAAGGATAGTCATTCAAAGTTTGAAAATTGCAAATTTTTAGAATTTTTTTTTGTCAAATTTCTGATATTTTTATAAAAAAAAAACGCAAAACATATCGACCTATATTAACTATTATCATAAAATGTGTCATGAAAAAAAATAATTCTCAAAATCACTGGTATATGTTGATACATTGCAGAATTACCGCCACATAAAGTGACATGTCAGATTTATAAAATTTGGCCTTGTCATTAAGGGAATAAGGAGAGCCATCCTCTATGGGTTCATCCGCATGCTGATGTTTTGTCGTAAACACAAAAATGCACCCTGTGGCCAAAAAAACCTCATCTTGTGGCAAAAAAGCATAAAAAAATGCATGTGTTTTTGGTGAGTTTTTTTACCACATATTTTTGATCCATTTTTGATACGTTTTTTATCACTGATAGTGAAAAATGAAGGAAGAAACGCAAAAATAATTGACATGGTGCATTTTGTGGTCACCACAAAAATGCAGCCCCCCCAAAAAAGCAATGTGCGCACAGCAAATGTGAAATCTCATAGACTTTACTGGGGAAGAAAAAAGCATGCAGTTTGTGGTGACTAAAAGGTCACCACAAACTGCACCATAAACCTAGCAAAAACTGTAGCGTGAACATGGGCCTAAGACACCATTTTTTCAAGCAATCTGGTTGTCTTATAGAGGGTTAACTGCAATAAATATTGGTTTGCTTGTGAAGGCTAAAGCTGAAAAATAAGGACATCATTCATGTTTTTTTAAAGCGTAAAGGCCGCTTTACATGCTACGATTTATCTGACAATATGTCGTCGGGGTCACGGTTTTCGTGACGCAGTTCCGTCATTGTTAGCGACGTCGTTGCGTGTGACACCTACGTGCGACTCCGAACGATCGCAAATAGGGTGAAAATTGTTGATTGCTGACATGTCGTTCAGTTTCAAAATATTGTTCGTCGTTTGGAATGCAGCACACATATTTCTACGTTTGACATCCTGCCAACGACGAACAAAATCCCCACGACCGCCTTGGTCAAACAATATATCGTTGAACGATGTAGCGTCGTGTGTGAGATGAGTACTTGTGACCGCTACAAAACGACCTATAAGCGATCTTGGCAAATCGTAACTACGATCTGGGCGTGTCACATCGCTAACGAGATCGCTAGCGATATCGTTCTGTGTAAAGCAGCCTTAACTGTGGTTTTAATTTCTATTTCATAAATCAACAGTCTGTATTCAGGGAAGACTTTCCCATTACTGAGGTAAGAGATGGCAGTTGGTGCTGATGAGATTCTATGAAATGGGAGGAGCCAGAGGGAGGAGCTAAAATCCAAGCTTCATCCCACCTCCCTCTTCTATCTATATAGAATCTTATCAAAACCAACTGCCATCTCCTATCTCAGAAATGGGAAAGTCTTCACTGACTACTGTTTTTACCCCAGAAAGTGAGAATTTTGGTAATGACTGGTAAACAAAAAGCAAATTTGTCTGATAAAATATATTACAAAGTTGCTTATTTTCATGTGCACTATTAATTTATGAAATAAAAATTAAAACGGTGGTAACACTTTAAAGAAAACTGGTCATGCACATCTACTGTGTACAAGCATCAAGGTTGCTAATATGCATTAGATATATTTTTGCAGACTCAGAGCAGCCAACTATCTAGTTTCTCCTGGACCGTCCCCGATGTCAGGTGTCTGGAGAAATAAAGGATCGGTCATGTTGGATTTCCTCATGTGGGATTCTTTTATACTGCAGATGTCAGAGCTTCATATTTTTCACTCTTCTTTGAAAACACAACCCCACTCGATGTGTATGAAGATATGAGGAGGAATAGCTGTCAGCAGAACAAGCGTTCTTGTGACAGCTATTGTACGTATGAAGGGAGCTTAAATTATATATTTCAGTTTGTACAAAAAGGACAAACCTCATTATATCATTATAAAGAGACAGGCAAATTATTATAAAGAGAAAGGCACAAATCTATTCGTGAAGAGGAAAATTTCATGGCAGACTTGATTAAAAAATGAAGAACACCTTAGCAATCTGAGGCTTTGGTAGTAAAGGTGGTTTCGATTTCTGAAGGAAAGGTTTTACATTAGTGTTTCCTCCATTCAGGTGAAGAGGGAACCTCTCCTGTTCTTCCTTTGAGTCCATGTCCATATCATGATGATGCTCCGGTTGAACATCCTGCTCTGTGGTTGATGAACGGACACCAATTGCATTAATTGTGAGCTCCAGTTCCCGAATGCTTTCCTCAAGACTATCCAGTCTTTTGTATGTGCTCTTACAAATGTCCATGCTCTTCCAAGCCTCATGATTGCTAACCGCCCTGTCCTCAGATACATGTGGGGCACTGCTATCAATGTTAGAAGCCGAGTTTAGCATTTTTTGAACATCAATGACTCTAAGTTTGGAATTTCCATCTGACTGAATAGGATAAACCTCATTGTTGATCTGTTTAGAAAGATCAGGACTTTTAATTGTTGCTTTTGCTTGTACATGCCTGGGTTTTGGCACAGGAAGTCTTGGCTTTGGTATGTGTGGGTGCTTGTCGAATGTGTCCATTTCTATTTGACCATCATAGTCATTAGAAGAAGGACTTTGTTCTGTGCTTTCTTCATAATATTTATTCCCTATTTGGTTGTTTATCTGTTCTCCATGTTCTTTTGTCTCCACGTTCCACATCGCTCTGTGGGCTTCTTGTGGACTTTGTGCCTCATCCGATTGAACCAGATCAGGACTGTTTTTAGGTTGAGCACTATCATTATCTGTGGATATTTCTGTAGAACCGCTATATGTGAGCTCTTTTTTCATTTCACAGAAATGTTTCACTTTTAATAACTTATTCTTCTCTTCTATTGATAATGAGACTATTCTATTATTCCTTATCATGAAGCCTACACTATCATACTCTGTGTGTTTGCCGCACTCATCTTCCATATTTGTGCAATCGGACTGGGAAATGAGATTGTCTTTTTCTGACAAGCCTGGGTCTTCAACAATGGACACCTTGTCCTTTGCTACGACTGAGCAGGACCAATCTGTCACTTTTTCCACCAAAACATTGCTGCTACCAAGATTAGCAAAACTGCAATAATTAATTTCAGAATTTTCATCTGGAGGTGATGGTGGGTTGGAAGACCACTCTGTCAAAATAATCTGTGGCAGTGAGAATTTCCTACTGGACACCGGAGGGCAAGATAATTCCTAAAAGAAGGAAACATAAATTAGGAATATTCCATTAAATATTCATAAGTAGATTAACATAGCTGCATTGGGGTCCAATTAAATCTGATAAATGCCTTTTTTTCTTAATTTATGGAAAAAGTAGGAAAAAAAAGATGCTGTTAGTGATATGACATAACACTCTCTGCAATATTAGGCAAGTAAGTATTTTGATCATATCATCATTTTAGTTATATATTCCAACACCAGGATGTATAAACTTGAATGTTTATTGGATGAATTACAGTATATCAGGTGTGTATTTGTGTAATGAGGCATGATGTGGCCTAAAGATAACAACACTATTTATCAAGATGTGCAGAATTATTAGGCAGCTTGTTTACCTTAAGGGCACTTTACACGCAGCGATATAGCTATCAATATCGCTAGCGAGCGTACCCGCCCCCGTCGGTTGTGTGTCACGGGCAAATCACTGCCCATGGCGTACAACATCTCTTACACCTGTCTCACATACTTACCTGCCTAGCGACATCGCTGTGGCCGGTGAACCGCCTCCTTTCTAAGGGAGCAGTTCGTGCGGCGTCACTAAGCGGCCGCCAAATAGAAGCAGAGGGGCGGAGATGAGCGGGATGAACATCCCGCCCACCTCCTTCCTTCCTCATTGCGGGTGGCCGCAGGGATGGTGATGTTCCTCGTTCCTGCGGTGTCACACGTAGCAATGTGTGCTGCCGCAGGAACGACGAACAACCTGCATCCTGCATCAGCGACGCGTCAACGATCAACGATTAGGTAAGTAATTTTGATCGTTAACTGTTGTTCGTGCGTTTCACACGCAACAACATCGCTAAAGAAGCCGGATGTGCGTCACGAATTCCATGACCCCAACAACATCTCGTTAGCGATGTCGTTGCGTTTAAAGCGGCCTTTAGGCAAAAATGGGCCAAAAAAGATTAACCGATTCTGAAGTCAAAAACATGTATTACAGCACTCGTGAAGATACTAAGATATTGGGGCGTAATCACAGAACCATCAAAAATGTTGTTGCAAATAGTCAGAGAAGCAAAAATGTGTTGGGAAATAAAGAACAAATGCGCAGGCGCGAGTTTTATGGGCAGGTACGAGCATGGCGTTGGTGAGGTCATGCACAGCGCCAACCTCACCAGCACCATGCTCGTACCTGCCCATAATCTCACTCCTGCGCATTTAGTTCACCAGCGCGAGCTAGCTAGGCAGCCTAAGTTTTCTGCTCTGGCCGCGATATGGCAGAGCGAACTGCGCCTGTGCGAGCAGACCTAACTGCACAGGTGCAAGATTTGAAAATTCGACGAGGAGGATTACGGAGGGCGTCATCCCGTCAATCAAGGAAGGAGGACGGCGATCAGTGGCAGGAGGAGTATAAAGGAGTAGAAAATGAGCCCGACCATCTGGCCAACCAAGGTAATTAGCATACCTAACGGCCAAGTTTTATGAAGATATTTTTGGGGTCTGGAGGGGGAGTCAGGGCAGAGGTGCACCTTCATAGAATGCAGCCTAGGAGCTGCAGAAGGTGATTCTTTTAGATTAATAGGGAAAAATCTGGTGACAGGTTCCCTTTAAAAGCCTCATCCCATCCCTCACTCTATTTTTTCCCCATATCGGAAGGCATTATGTGTTCTATTTTCAGTGTCCTCTTCCCCCCCGTCCCAGACTTTTTATACTTTTTATAACACTCATATAATATTCCTAAGCAGTTGTGCGGAGGGTAGTCCTAGAGGTTTTTATATTGTCTTTTTTTCTAATCTGATTATTGTATTCATTCTATTTTTGAATTTGATCACTAATAGGAGTGAATTCTGATTCTATCTGAAAGTGATACATTTTCTGGCCTTAATACTGGAGAGGAGAGAAGGGGTTAATGCTGCATTGCTGCCGAAGTAGAAGACTGTTGATTTAATAAATTCTTCTTTAATTTATTGGTCTACACGTTTAAGGTCAAAACATCCTTCAATAGTCACCATTGTCGTTTTTTCCTGATGAAGGAGGCTTTGATATCTGAAACGCCTAGACCTGTAAAATAAAAAAGAATTTATTAAATCAATAGTCTTTTACTTTGGCAGCAGTGTGGTATTAACCCCATCTCTCCTCTCCAGCATTTAAGTTTAACCCACGTTGGGCTGTAGCAGCTGCCAGTATTTCAGACTTGCATGAGTGAGTGTCATTATATGTACATCTCCCTATAATATCTGGTAAGACCCTATTTGCGCTCTTTTCCTCAGCTTTTAGTGGACATTTTCTGGCCTGAAATAGTATTTTTGATATTCCTATTTGTACTGGGTCAAAGTAGTCAATTTCATCTTCTATCATCCCCAATATGCATATTTTAGGAATTAATTATAAAGTTATGTTGTATATTTTATTAATTATATTTTTTTTATCCCTTTCCAAAAGTTGCCAAAAGGGACATTTCCAAAGCATATTCTTTAAATATGCATTTTCTACTCTACACCTTGGGCAAGTATTATCCCTATTTTAAGCAGAAACTTGGGGGTTCAGTGTAAAAGGTACAGTTATGGTAACCTTTGTGATTCACATAATGATAATTGTAGAGTAAGTACCATAATGGTTTCCACTGTCCATCCTCCAATTCTCCTACACTTTCTGCCCATCTATATTGAATTTGCATAGGATACTGTTTCAAATATTCTGCTATTAGACACCTATAGATACAGTCATATGAAAAAGTTTGGGCACCCCTATTAATGTTAACCTTTTTTCTTTATAACAATTTATAACAATTTGGGTTTTTGCAACATCTGTTTCAGTTTCATATATCTAATAACTGATGGACTGAGTAATATTTCTGGATTGAAATGAGGTTTATTGTACTAACAGAAAATGTGCAATCCGCATTTAAACAAAATTTGACCGGTGCAAAAGTATGGGCACCTCAACATAAAAGTGACATTAATATTTTGTAGATCCTCCTTTTGCAAAAATCACAGCCTCTAGTCGCTTCCTGTAGCTTTTAATGAGTTCCTGGATCCTGGATGAAGGTATATTTGACCATTCCTGTTTACAAAACAATTCCAAAAAATCCAAAGATCCAGCACTCATATAGTTTGAAAATTAGTGGTCCTTAAAATTAAGAAGGAGTAAGAAAGGAGGAAGAATGAAAGATGAAAAGAAAAAGGCAGAAAGAAAAGAAGAGAAAGAAGAAAAGGAAAGAAAGGGGGAGAAAGGGGGGGGGGGGGGGGGGGAAGGGGGGGAAAGGAAGAAAAAAGAAAAAAGAAAAGAGAGAAAAGAGTATATAACTATAAGTGTGGAGGGAATAGGAACATGGGAAACAGGAAAGAGGTTAAGGAATACCTATCCGATTGGACCATCTTCCAAACCACATTCAGCTTCTCTGCTAAAAAGAGAGGGGAAAAAAAGGAAAAATGAGTATAAGTAAGAAATACCTATAAAAAACTAGAAGTGTCAAAATCCCGATTCAGACCTTTCGGTTCTAATGTCTGAAGCGTAAAGATCCAATATGCCTCCCTCTGTTTTAGAATCTTAACCCTGTCACCTCCCCTTCTGTGTAAGGAAACCTGTTCTAAAACCTGAAACCTAAGCTGGCTTACACTGTGGCCCTGTTTATGGAAATGTAATGGGAGTGGTAGTGTCAATCTCTCACACCTTATTGTTGACTTATGTTGAGATATACGATCTTTTACTGACTGTGTCGTTTCTCCCACATATAGCAGGCCACAAGGACACTTAATAACGTAAACAACAAATGAGGTGTCACAAGTAAAAAAACCTTTTATTGGGTAACCCCGGCCACTGTAGGGATGTAAAACCTTATCTCCCTTCAATACGTTGTTACATTGAGGACAACTTAAACACGGGAAGGTGCCACGTCTTGGTGTTATAAAATGTGTCTGAATAGGACCCGTTAAACTGGTGCCCACATCGGCCCTTACCAATTTATTACCCAAATTCGAGGGACGTCTAAAACATGGGAGAAATGGTACTTTAAATTCCTCTATGTCTGGATATCCTTTTCGTAAAATTTCCCAATGACTTCTTATAAATTTGTGGATCTTATACGCAAAAGGATGATATGTATGTACAAATGCCAAGCGATTCTTTTTGATCTTATGTGGAGTTGTAATGTTATTAGTAATATCAGTATTCAAAACTTCCCTTGGATAACCTCTAGCCTCAAATTTGGACCTCATTTCCTGTAATCGAGTCTTTTTGACATCCTCCTGGCTAACTATCCTATGAACCCTTAGAAATTGTGATTTAGGGATAGAGTCTCTGGTGGCCTTGGGATGGCAGCTGTTATATAACAACAAATTATTCCTGTCCGTAGATTTTACAAATAAATCTGTCTGTAACCTACCGTCGCAACCTTTAGTAACCGTAGTATCAAGAAAATCAATCTTGAACAAGTCGTAATGAATAACAAACTGAAGCTCTGGCCATACCTCATTTATATGTTGATGGAATTCCATGATGGAGTCCAACGGGCCCCCCCAAACGCAAAACACGTCGTCTATGAATCTTCTCCAGCAAATACAGTGCTCCTTATAACCCTTATGAGTATATATAAATTTTTCTTCAAAATAAGACATGTATGCGTTAGCGTAGGGGGGTGCCACGTTGGACCCCATCGCGGTACCCTGTTTTTGGATATAAAAGGTATCCTGGAATAAGAAAAAATTCTCAGTTAAGACTATTTGTAAAAGATCCAGACAGCAATTTCGTACTTCAATAGAAACATCATTTTTCAACAACAAATCATGTACAGCTGTCATCCCCTTATGGTGCATTATAGATGTGTATAAACTCGTTACATCCCAAGTTATTAGGAAAGCATGAGATGGAATACTACCCAAATCTCTAATAACTCGTAAAAAGTGACCCGTATCCAAAATAAAGGATGGTGTAGTTTTGGTTAAGGGAGTAATAATCCTCTCCAAAAGTATAGCTAAGGGGGACAGAATAGAATCCGTGCCAGCCACTATCGGCCTTCCAGGTGGGTTGATCAAGGTTTTATGAATCTTGGGCAATACATAAAAGACCGGTATCATGGGATTCTGTTTTTGTAAGTAATCATAAGTTTTTTGGTCAATGACCCCCTTCTGTAGGTAGTGGCTGGACACAGTTCTAATTCTGTCACGTATTTTGTTGGTGGGATTATGGGATAATGCACCATATACCTCTCTGTCCTCTAAATGTCTCCGAATCTCCTGTAAATATGCAGACCGGTCCATAACCACCAGAGCCCCTCCCTTATCCGCTTGTTTGATAATAATCTCTTTGTCTTCTATAAGTGATATTAATGTTAATTTGTCCTTAGCAGAAAAATTGGAGGGACAGTGTAATGTTTTATTGGATACATCCTTGCAAAAGGAAGATACGTCTTTCTCTAATAATCCTATAAAGGTCTCAACTGGAGGATTATTTTTAGGTGGCATGAACATGCTCTTAACTTTAAGCCCTAACTCCTTGATATTAATAGGAGTACTTGTACTAGGAGGTTCTATTGGTCTCAAACCTGTAGTCAGGGGAGATGAGAAATGCGCCTTAATGCGCAAACTGCGATAAAATCTCAATAGGTCCATTTGTAACTGAAAATTATCATACCTATAAGATGGACAAAAAGATAAACCTCTTTGTAGTAGATTTACCTGGTCAGAGGAAAGATTAACCTAATGATCCTTATTATCTTCATAACATTGGTAAGTGCACTTATTTCTTTTCTTTGGTTTGGCTTTGGTTCTATACTATTTATGATGGGAACCTTTGATTAAATCTTAAGGGCATCTTCCTCTCCCCCCTTTTTGCACAGTACTCTGTTTCTATGACAGCAATTTATGTCCCATTTTTCCTTTACTTCATAGGACTTGTATTTGACAAATTGCAAAGCAAGAATCAGTTTTGTCCGTGATGCAGCTTTTTTCTTTCATAATTTTTCTTTCATAATTTTTCTATGTATGCCTATACATTTGTA
The DNA here is from genome assembly GCF_048569485.1 of Anomaloglossus baeobatrachus. Lineage (NCBI taxonomy): Eukaryota > Metazoa > Chordata > Amphibia > Anura > Aromobatidae > Anomaloglossus > Anomaloglossus baeobatrachus. The sequence continues at coordinate 386,339,876 of NC_134357.1, forward strand.
TGTATTTACAGATTTATATATATGGCCCAACACTCTGAGGTATCATCAGAGTTTATTTACTTTGGGATATAACATGTTATGAGCTTTATGCATGTATATTTAGTTACTTATGTTAATCATTACATTGATATATATCTTTTTTATTCTGTCACAGTGTGATCTGATGAAGGTCATTTGACCGAAATATCAAAAAAAGTACGCACACAATTGTTTGTTCCAATAAAGAATTGTTTCAATAAAGGACCACTAATTTTCAAACTATATGAGTGCTGGATCTTTGGATTTTTTGATTGAGGGGTTGGACCCTATCCAGGCACCATTAACTTGGTTGGAGTGCCGCACTGCTATATTATATTACAAAACAATTCCAGTTCAGTTAAGTTTGATGGTCGCCGAGCATGGACAGCACGCTTCAAATCATCCCACAGATTTTAAATGATATTCAGGTCTGGGGACTGGGATGGCCATCCCAGGACATTGTAATTGTTCCTCTGCATGAATGCCTGAGTAGATTTGGAGCGGTGTTTTGGATCATTGTCTTGCTGAAATATCCATCCCCTGCGTAACTTCAACTTCGTCACTGATTCTTGCACATTATTGTCAAGAATCTGCTGATACTGAGTTGAATCCATGTGACCCTCAACTTTAACAAGATTCCCGGTGCCGGCATTGGCCACACAGCCCCAAAGCATGATGGAATCTCCACCAAATTTTACAGTGGGTAGCAAGTGCTTTTCTTGGAATGCCGTGTTTTTTTGCCTCCATGCATAACGCCTTTTTGTATGACCAAACAACTCAATCTTTGTTTCATCAGTCCACAGGACCTTCTTCCAAAATGTAACTGGCTTGTCCAAATGTGCTTTTGCATACCTCAGGCGACTCTGTTTGTGGCGTGCTTGCAGAAACGGCTTCTTTCGCATCACTCTCCCATACAGATTTTCCTTGTGCAACGTGTGCTGTATTGTTGACTGATGCACATTGACACAATCTGCAGCAAGATGATGATGCAGGTCTTTGGAGGTGGTCTGTGGATTGTCCTTGACTGTTCTCACCATTCTTCTTCTCTGCCTTTCTGATATTTTTCTTGTCCTGCCACTTCTGGGCTTAACAAGAACTGTACCTGTGTTCTTCCATTTCCTTACTATGTTCCTCACAATGGAAACTGACAGTTTAAATCTCTGAGACAACTCTTTGTATCCTTCCCCTGAACAACTATGTTGAATAATCTTTGTTTTCAGATCATTTGAGAGTTGTTTTGAGGAGCCCATGATGCCACTCTTCATAGGAGATTCAATTAGGAGAACAACTTGCAAGTGGCCAGCACCTTAAATACCTTTTCTCATGATTGCATACACCTGTCTATGAAGTTCAAAGCTCAATGAGGTTACAAAACCAATTTAGTGTTTTAGTAAGTCAGTAAAAAGTAGTTAGGAGTGTTCAAATCAAGAAATTGATAAAGAGTGCCCATACTTTTGCACCGGTCAAATTTTGTTTAAATGCGGATTGCACATTTTCTGTTAGTACAATAAACCTCATTTCAATCCAGAAATATTACTCAGTCCATCAGTTATTACATATATGAAACAAATAGCTGTTGCAAAACCCCAAATTGTTATAAAGAAAAAAGGTTAACATTAATAGGGGTGCCCAAACTTTTTCATATGACTGTAAGAGAGATAAATACTTTAGAGGAACTTGCCTAAATCACAATAAAATAATTATTATCGACAATGATGTTTTGTGTCTTTGTGTGCTTATAAGCATGCCTGAATTGGAGATATTTTTAGAATTGATCACGTGTTAGGATAAAATCTGATCGGAGTTGTTCAAAGCTTTTTTTATATTAATACCCTTCCAGTCTCAGTCCATAACATTACTTAGTTTAGCTGGTTCGGGTAGATTGTGGTTATTCCTTAAGGGTGCTTTACATGCTGCGACATCTGCAGGTACGATGTTGTTCGTCGTTCCTGCGGCAGCACACATCGCTATGTGTGACACCGCAGGAACGACGAACATCTCCTTACCTGCATCCACCGGCAATGAGGAAGGAAGGAGGTGGGTGGCATGTTCCGGCTGCTCATCTCCGCCCCTTCTCTGCTATTGGGCGGCCGCTTAGTGACGCCGCAGTGACGTCGCTATGACGCCAAATGCACCTCCCCCTTGAAGGAGGGATTGTTCGGCGGTCACAGCGACGTCGCTTGACAAGGTATGTGCGTGTGACGCTGCCGTAGCGATAATGTTCGCTACATCAGCGATCACCACATTCGCACGAACGACGGGTGCTATTGTGCACGACATCGCTAGCAATCGCTAGTGATGTCGCAGCGTGTAAAGCACCCTTTAGGCCGGAGTCACACTTGTGAGTGACTTGCGCGTAACTCGTGCGAGTCTTGCATCGCATCACCTGTGCTGGGTCTTGACAGGAGCGGGTCAGCTGCATAGAAATACATGAAACTGATCCGCTCCTGTCCAGAGAGTGGCAGGCCGTGCTGAGTGATGCGATGCAAGACTCGCACAAGAAAAACCCAAGTCACTCGCAAGTGTGACTCCGGCCTTAAAAGGAGTATATTCAGTGTGTCCTTTAAAGGGAACCTGTCACCTGTAAAAACACTATTAGGCCTCTTTCAGATGTCAGTGATTCTGATACGTATGTGCTAGTTTTTATACGTACAAGAATTACTGATTATAATCAATGGGTCTGCACATGCATCAGTGATTTTTCATTGACCGTGTCTCCATGCGGCATACACGCGTGTCTGTGATTGCTGCACGGAGACATGTCCGTTTTTTTCTGGCATCACTGATGTCCTACGGACCACACTATGGTGAGATCTGTGAAACACGTTCCAGAAAAACACTGACATTGAAAATAATAAACATTTTTAACTCATCTTCTCCAGCGCTGCTTGTTTCCGGCCTCTACTGCCTCTGCTCCAGAGCTGGCTCATTACTGCATGCATATTCATGAATGCAGGAACAGCCCACCCGGAAGTAGCTCCAGCGGAGGTCAGCACCGGCCGCAAACATAGCAGAGCCAGAGAGTTCAGCACCACGGACTGCAGAAGCGGGGACAGATGAGTTTATCTCCATGTGTAATCACGGATGACGGATCACGTCTCACGGATGGCACATGGACAAACCACGTGTCGTGAATCACGGAACATGGAGGGACATATGCATTTTTTTACATGCCTTAACCTTTCGATATGGGGTTAATCTGCAAGTTAATAGCATTTGCATCCTGCCTAGCGCCTACTCATTAAACCCCGTTGCCTTGAGGAAATTAACTTTATTCTTACTGGCAGCATTCAGGTTTCAGTCATAGAGGCGGCGATAGCATGGGTCCAGTCACCGCTCTGTGTGTAGAGATCATGTGGCTGTAAACACCCCCCCACACAGACTGACAGCCTCCTCTAATGCTAAGTGCCTGTCAATCAGTGTGGGGGGCAACCACTGCTGTTGATCTCCATACACACTGAACCTGCACCGGCTCCGCTCCTGTGACTGAAACCTGAACACTGCTAGAAGGAATAAAGTTAATTTCCTCTCGGCAACAGGGTTTAACGGGTGGGTCACGGGCAGCTTTCAAACACTGTTAACCTGCAAATTAACCCCATATCTGCAGATTAAATGTGTTTTTACAGGTGACAGGTTACCTTTAATTCCCATTAACCCCTTTCCTTCAAAGGACACTTTGGCCTTTTTTCACTCCTGATCCCAGCCTCTAACATACATGTATTCTCAATAATTAGCCTACCAGCGATATCTAAATTTGTTGCCTGCCCGCATCCTCTTAATTGTTGGATTTGAGATGCCAAAAGATAAATCCATGTATTGAGTATTCCTAGCCCTCCAGAAGTTTTATAATTTTGTAAATACTACAATTTTTTTCTTGCTTGTTTTTTTTTTTCCAAAGGAGAGATCTAAATATTCCCTGAATTTCACTACCTCATAAGCATCCATACGGGAGCATTTTAGAGAATATACAACAGTTATTGCATCAGTATCATCTTTATTAAATTAAATTATTTTTTTATGAATTTATCCAGTAAGGAGTTTAGGTTACTGGGGACTTACATTTAAAGTACCACTCCAGAGCTGAAATAAAAGAAATGGTGGAGTGGTGCTTTAAAACATTCAAGTTTCAGGTTTATTAACTCTTTGGATTCACTAACAGCATTGTACCATAGCTATTCAATTATAAAATGAATCATCAAATATACAATTTGCCTAATAATTCTGCACACAGTTTACACACTGGAAAAATGAATCATCAAATATACAATTTGCCCAATAATTCTGCACACAGTTTATACATTGGATAAAATAAGAAAACTGAAATATTGCAGACATATGTTGAACCCCAACCAATGTTAATTCAGATAATATAATAAAACGTTAATAACTCAAAGATGGCCATACACCTTCCATAGCTGTTGGCCAAATGCTCGCCAGCTATTCCTCCCCCCTTGCACATGCACGCTCTGTTCGGCAGAGCATGCATATGCTTTTAGTGGGGAGAGGGAAGTAAGCTGCTGCTAAACATCTCCGGTGGTGGCTTACATTCCCTGCAAACAAAATTATTGGGCGTAGAACATCCCCCCTCCTTTCCCTGACACGATCTGTCGGGGGTGAGTCGGGAGGCCCCTATACACAGACGTATCACTGATATTTATGATGGCCTTAATGCATGCAGTATTGATAACACTTCTTTTAATCTTTGATTGTAGATAAAACGACTAAAAGAATGAAATGCCCGGAGGCTTGTCGATTTTAAAATTTTACTTTCAAATATTTGAAAATTCTTGCTATTTCATGTTTTGTTCATGTTTTCTCTAGCCATTTCTGAGCTGCATATGACTCCCAACCATCACTAATCACCATCACCAACTCTAGGGGTGAGGACAAGCCAAGCTTATAGTCATAGGTCATCCTATCAGACTATTCAAGATCGCTGTAAAGAACATACAGGATTTATTTTTTAGCATAAAAAAAAAATGTTATTTTTGGATAGTTATATTATACAGTTTTAACATTTGTTTTTTATTGCCCAAAATGTCTTTATATTTTGCTTTTTGAAATGATCAAAATCCATTGAAAGATCATCAGTTCTGCAGCTTACCTGGATCTGAGGAGACAGTGACACTGTGGACTCCACAGATGGAGGCTTGACCACGTCATCTTTGGGAAAAGTATCTCCAGCCTAGCAGGACATGATGGCAATGTTCAACGATCATCAGCATGTGTCTCATCGTTCTTATTAAGTGCACAAAAAGTGAGTATTGGCTGACAGATCCAACAAGGTAGAAAGGAAAAGGTGAGAGCAGCGTCATAATGCTGGAAGGATAGAAGGAGGTTGAAAGATGGAGGAAGGTCTTTCTGTACTCAGAAGAAATGAAGAGCCGTGAAAATCTTGAGATTTCTTGTGTTGTTTTTTAATTTATAGAGAGGTACTGGTGTCCACAATTGTACAAATGGACAAGGAGAAGATGCAAGATGAATGCAACCAAAAAAGTGGAAGGTCCAAGGGGAGTGAGCAGGCTGGTTTGTCTTCCTAGATAGGTTCTATGTTAGTTTACAAAGATCTAGGAGTGGAGAAGACATTATGGCGACAGAGGAATCACTCTGGATGTGCTGCATGTGACAGTATCAATGTGGCCATGCTAAGCAGGAAACCTGATCTTCAGCATTCACCATCTCATGTCTACATACAAGGCATTTAGAAGACTATAGCACTTTGATACTCTTTATTAACCCCTTTACGTTCATGGTATCTTTTGCAATAAAGCTCATGTATTATAGAATATATATATTTACAAGTCACTCAACTTCCTAAATTTGCATGGCACAATAAAGTATAAAGATCCCACACACTTATCTACATTACAGGGTCATTAAACCCAAATAGGTCAAACGAGAGATGAAGCATGGCGCCACCTGTGACATACGACAGCCCTCTACGACTTACCCTTATCAAGGTCTCCTATAATTAGAGGTAATAACTAGAAGGGTGATTTCTTGTGATCCCTCCTATCAACTAAAAGCAGCTAAACTTTAAAGAGGATCTGTCAGTTCTCATGACATTTCTGTTTTATAATTGATTGCATTCCATATAAAAATTCGGCAGCATCTTTTCTCACAGTGTATTGTTCCTCTGTGATTCCTCTTAGAAATTCTAAATATATTGTCAACTGTGAGCTCCTTGTTGGAGTCATGTACCTTCACACTCGAGTATTGACCAATCAGTGCTAGCTGTATCAGAATATGAAGGAACACACCCCTTTGAAAAGTGGAATGGTAACACCCATTTGTCAAATTATTCTTATATTTCAGGGAGGAACAGCAAAAGAATGGCACGCTGCAAAACTTTACGAAAATATACTCCAGAATGCCTATTTTACTGAGAATGCCTTATATTACTAGAGCAGTCTTCAATAGTTTTTGTTCTCCCAGGAATGAGATGAGGGTAGCTTGAGGACACTAACTAGGGGGAATCTCTAGAAGCCTCTACATAATATGGTGAAATGAGCATTGTAAATACACAGTGCTATATAATATGATTGCAATATGTTAAGAGTATAAAAACCTTGATGGAAGTGCTTCTTTAAGGATCTATTATATTATTGTAACAGTTGACTACGAATTCTGATTATTAATAAAACAGTAATGCTTTCCCTTAAACATGTAAGACATACACAGTAGTGCAAATATTAATTTAAGTTTGTAATACTTTGTTCATGCCAGATATCACCAGTTATGCCAGCTGCCATTAAGCAGCCACAGACATGCAGCTAACATGATCCCCGTGCCTGCTCTGGAGATGTGCGGATGAGTGACAGGCAGCTTGGCTTCTATTAGTTGTTGGAATATGTTACTGTCAGTGGAGTGAGGGAGAGAGGAGGTGAGGCATTAGTTGGTTAACAAAGACTTAAAGAGAAGGTAGAGTGAAGGATTAGACTGTGAGAAGTGCACAGCAGACCGGGCCAAGGTGCCCAGAACGCAAGCTGTTACCTTCCATCCTCCATGTTCTATGGTGGCCTCATTAGACCACAGATGTGCTGGACGTGGCACCGAATGGGATGCCGTTGAGAGCTCAGAATGGAACTGAGGTATTAAGAGGGACCCAGAACTTCTCTGAAACACCTGGGAAGTCAAAATACAGCACGATGGGAGAAAGAAACCAAACACCAAAACTGTGCTGAATCACACACGAGAGTGTGTATATACATATATAAATTTACATGGACCCCTGTCCTACTGAGTAATAGCAGAGTTCATAAGTTCTGTTGCACCATAAGCATTTACGTAGCTACACTTCAGACAAAACTTGGTCAAACCTATTATGTCGGGATCAGGTGACAGTCTAATGTGTATGGGGGTCTCCCGACTCGCACATGCTGACATCAACATGCCTGATCTTTTGCTCCCATGAGGGTTTGGCAATGACTTATCTCCCTCTCCCCTTTGAAATATTTGATAAACTGCTGCTATGATCTACCATATTCCTCTGTAATATTCACACTTCAGTTCTCCACAATTTGCTTATGAGGAGCAAAACTTCTTAGAAACACTGGACAGTTTTTTGCAATACGTGATATACACTACATAGCAAAAATTTACAATAAGGTCTATCTCTTTTGCTACAGAACAGACTTTCCTTAAATATAAAGCATGCTGACAAATATTAGGTAATGTCAGAAATAAACCATGTATGAGGAGGAAACACCTAGCTTTATACCTGCTGATGTATGAACATGTGAATATTATTAAGCAGGAAGATATGATGTTAGTAATGAAGTTGTCAATTAATATTAATTACGAATCTTATAGCGCTGATTTGGCATAAGCAGATAAAGCACTACTTATCTATAGCTGTCATTAAAGGAAAAATAAAAGGCGATGCTCACTGCCCCCCAAAATCATTACTTGCTTACAATACAGGGGTGTTGCACTCCATTGGTGCACTAATCAGTACACAGACAATGTAAGCATTTATTTTACCACCTCCTTTATACCATTTTGCTCACTAGTTCTATTCTACTTTCAATAATGAAAAGGGGCCATTACACAGCAGTGCCATTACGGATAATAGTTAAACAGACCATTGGGGAACTGCAGTCTCAGATGGGGTTCTCCAAAGTCCCCCAGTTTGTAGTTCTTATGACCTGTGTTCACTCTTCCATTGACGACCATCTATTCACATATGGTACTACAATCTTACTAAAGAGATTAATTTTCGTACTATAACAAAGTCAAGACATATCTGTTTTGAGAAAAGACTTCTCCCTTAAGGGAAGATTGTTTAAAAAAATAAACTGTGCTTTACCTACCCTTCTTGGGTCCAGCACTAAAGGGGGCTTTACATGCATCTGGTGAAAGCACCCGCCCCCCGTCGTTTGTACGTCATGGGCAAATCGCTGCCTGTAACGTACAACATCTCTAGGACCCATCACACAGACTTACCTGCCTAGCGACATCGCTGTGGCCGGCGAACCGCCTCCTTTCTAAGGGGGGCGGTTTATGCGGCATCACTAAGCAGCCGCCCAATAGAAGTGGAGGGGCGAAGATGAGTGGCTGTAACATCCTGTCCACCTCCTTCCTTCCTCATTGCCGGTGGCCGCAGGTAAGCTGTAGCTCGTTGTTCCTGAAGTGTCACACATAGCGATGTGTGCTGCCTCAGGAACGACGAACAACCTGCGTCCTCAACAATCAACGATTTTATGAAAATGAACAACGTGTCAACGATGAACAATTTGGTATTTTCCATCGTTAACGGCCATTCATTGGTGTCACACACAACGACGTCGCTAACGATGCCGGATGTGCGTCACGGAATCCGTGACCCCGGCGATATATCGTTAGATACGTCGTTGCGTGTAACAGGGCCTTAAATCCTCACCATTGCGCTCAGTGTCTGCTATTATCAGCAGCGATGCAGCCAATAACAGGCAGCGGGAGATGGAGTCAGCGCTGGACCAAGGGAGGGTGAGTAAAGAACAGTTTGTTTCTTTTTACAAACAAAACCAGAAAACCCCTTTAATGCTAATATAGACAAGGTAAATATCTAAAAAATATTAGCTTACACAAAAAAAGAGCAATTAAATTTGGATGTTTTCTCTTTCTTTTTTTTGAAGAGTGTTACAAATTAAAAAAAAAATATTGGGAGCGCTCGCCATGTTGGAAGCAAATCTTAGGAGACACATTGTCAGTGAAAGGTATTGGTAACATGACATTATTAAAGCAAATTCAATGGTTCCTAGAGGAGAAAAAGTTGCAAGCCACCTTACAACCATCAGAAAATATTCGACAATATCTCTGGCTACTAAAGCTGCATTTCCCTAAACTAATGACGGGCCAGCGTGACGTGTGACAACCAAATAAAGAGTCCTAGAGAAATACCTGGACCCGGTTGAATGGGTTGTAATTTTTTAGCAGAGAAAGAGTCTGTGGAATTACAGCCTTAATATCTGTTACATCCTGGGAATGTGGGAGAAGATATCACGGCAATCAGAGGTCATCACATAAATTAGGATTTAGTGGTTGGTTGACAATTTAGGGTAAAAACAAGGTTGATGTCCATAAAACAAAAAAAAAAAAAGAGGAGAAGCAAAAATCTCTCTAACTGTAATATACATACAGAATAAAACCTTGGAGATGGTAATGGTAATGTGCCTGGGAGTATATAGGAAGACATTTGGATGATCGTTCACACAATTCTCACCTCTAGCTCTGCAATAATTCGATCTTCATCATCATCATCTTTGATGCCGGAGGCCATGATCGGTGGGGTGGATGCTGGGCGAACCACTTCAGAAACAGTTCTACGAAGCTTCACCTGAGGTTTCTGGCTTTCCAGTTCCTCAGAGTCGGATTTCTGAAACATGGGCAAAAATAATCTTTTTTTAAAATCAGATACATTTTTATTAAACATTTTCTAATATACAAAAAGAGAAAAGAAAACCTACCAATATAAAATTCAACATAATTCCCATCCTCCCCTCCTACCCCCACCCACCTTTAACCCCTTCAGCCCCAAGCCTATTTTGACCCTAAAGCCATTTTTTGCAATTTTGACCAGTATCACTTTATGAGGTTATAACTCTGGAACGCTTCAACGGATCTCGGTGATTCTGAGACTGTTTTCTCATGACATATTGGGCTTCATGTTAGTGGTAAATTTAGGCCGATATTTTTTGCGTTTCTTTGTGAAAAAAACGGAAATTTCGCGAAAATTTTGAAAATTTTGTAATTTTCAAACTTTTAATTTTTATGCTCTAAAACCAACGAGACATATGACACAAAATAATTAATAAATAACATTTCCCACAGGTCTACTTTACATCAGAATAATTTGGGGAAAAAAAAAAATAAATTTAAGGAAGTTATAGGGCAGTGACGGCGAACCTATGGCACGCGTGTCCTTGCCTCAGGCAGAATCGTACTGCCGTTTTGAATTGCTGGCGCGCTAGCGCTAGCAGTTCAAAGTTGTGACTGTCAGATCGGAGGAGACATTGCTCCTCCCGCTGACACCCCCAGCAGCGTCGTTAAGCCCGACAGTCGCATACCGTGATGTGAAAGCCGCTGCCTCAGGCAGAATCGTACTGCCGCTTTAAATTGCTGGCGCACTAGCGCTAGCAGTTCAAAGTTGTGACTGTCAGATATGAGGGGACATTGCTCCTCCCGCTGACACCCCCCCCCCGCAGCGTCATTAAGCCCGACACGGTCTCATACCTTGATGTGACGGCGCCGGCGTCATCACGTTTTGTGGCCGCGGCAGTGCGGGAATAGAGAAGACTTGAGGAGACCAGGAGCGAGCAGCGGTGAAGTGGGAGTAGGAAGGTGAGTAGTACGATTTTTTTTTTACTAGAGGCGACTAAAAAGTAACAAAAACTATGAGTGGGCACAGTATTATATGTATCTGGATGGGCACAGTATTATATGCATCTGGATGGGCACAGTATTATATGCATCTGGATGAGCACAGTATTATATGTATCTGGATGGGCACAGTATTATATGTATCTGGATGGGCACAGTATTATATGCATCTGGATGGGCACAGTATTATATGCATCTGGATGAGCACAGTATTATATGTATCTGGATGGGCACAGTATTATATGTATCTGGATGGGCACAGTATTATTTGCATCTGGATGGGGCACAGTATTATTTGCATCTGGATGGGGCACAGTATTATATGCATCTGGATGAGGCACAGTATTATATGTATCTGGATGGGGCACAGTATTATATGTATCTGGATGGGCACAGTATTATATGCATCTGGATGAGGCACAGTATTATATGTATCTGGATGGGGCACAGTATTATATGTATCTGGATAGGCACAGTATTATATGTATCTGGATGGGGCACAGTATTATATGTATCTGGATGGGCACAGTATTATATGCATCTGGATGAGGCACAGTATTATATGTATCTGGATGGGCACAGTATTATATGTATCTGGATGGGCACAGTATTATATGTATCTGGATGGGCACAGTATTATATGTATCTGGATGGGCACAGTATTATATGTATCTGGATGGGGCACAGTATTATATGTATCTGGATGGGCACAGTATTATATGTATCTGGATGGGCACAGTATTATATGTATCTGGATGGGCACAGTATTATATGCATCTGAATGGGCACAGTATTATATGTATCTGGATGGGGCACAGTATTATATGTATCTGGATGGGGCACAATATTATATGTATCTGGATGGGGCACAATATTATATGTATCTGGATGGGGCACAGTATTATATGTATCTGGATGGGCACAGTATTATATGTATCTGGATGGGGCACAGTATTATATGTATTTGGATGAGGCACAGTATTATATGTATCTGGATGGGCACAGTATTATATGTATTTGGATGGGCACAGTATTATATGTATCTGGATGGGGCACAGTATTATATGTATCTGGATGGGGCACAGTATTATATGTATCTGGATGGGGCACAGTATTATATGTATCTGGATGGGGCACAGTATTATATGCATCTGGATGGGCACAGTATTATATGTATCTGGATGGGGCACAGTATTATATGTATCTGGATGGGGCACAGTATTATATGTATCTGGATGGGGCACAGTATTATATGTATCTGGATGGGCACAGTATTATATGTATCTGGATGGGCACAGTATTATATGTATCTGGATGGGCACAGTATTATATGTATCTGGATGGGGCACAGTATTATATGTATCTGGATGGGCACAGTATTATATGTATCTGGATGGGGCACAGTATTATATGTATCTGGATGGGCACAGTATTATATGTATCTGGATGGGGCACAGTATTATATGTATCTGGATGGGGCACAGTATTATATGTATCTGGATGAGGCACAGTATTATATGTATCTGGATGGGGCACAGTATTATATGTATCTGGATGAGGCACAGTATTATATGTATCTGGATGAGGCACAGTATTATATGTATCTGGATGGGGCACAGTATTATATGTATCTGGATGAGGCACAGTATTATATGTATCTGGATGGGGCACAGTATTATATGTATCTGGATGGGCACAGTATTATATGTATCTGGATGGGGCACAGTATTATATGTATCTGGATGGGCACAGTATTATATGTATCTGGATGAGGCACAGTATTATATGTATCTGGATGGGGCACAGTATTATATGTATCTGGATGAGGCACAGTATTATATGTATCTGGATGGGGCACAGTATTATATGTATCTGGATGAGGCACAGTATTATATGTATCTGGATGAGGCACAGTATTATATGTATCTGGATGAGGCACAGTATTATATGTATCTGGATGGGGCACAGTATTATATGTATCTGGATGAGGCACAGTATTATATGTATCTGGATGGGGCACAGTATTATATGTATCTGGATGAGGCACAGTATTACAAGGATCTGGGTGGGGCACAGTACTAGATGGAGAGTATCAGGATGGGAACATTACATGTGCTGTAGATGTGGAGTGGGGTGGGGCTGTGGAACCAGTCTTATTGGAGAGGTGGTGAACACAGTAATTAAAAGTTAAAGTGCACCTGTCACACGTTTGGCGGCTGTTGGCAATCTTAGCACCCGGACCGCCAGCGAAACTTTTGACATTTCTTTGACAGGTACAATTTAAGTTATATATATTTTTCTTTTGTCAAATGTGGAGCTGCAGCCAATATATATTTTTTCAGTTCACAGTGAAGCTTTCCGAGCCAGCCAGCTTTTCAAAGCCAGCCAGCTTTTCCAAGCCAGACAGCTTTTCCAAGCCAGCCCAGCCAGCTTTCCGAGCCAGCCAGCTTTTCCGAGCCAGCCCATCCAGCTTTTCTGAGCCAGCCAGCCTGGTTTTCCAAGCCAGACAGCTTTTCCAAGCCAGCCCAGCCAGCTTTCCGAGCCAGCCAGCCTGCTTTTCCAAGCCAGACAGCTTTTCCAAGCCAGCCCAGCCAGCTTTCCGAGCCAGCCAGCCTGCTTTTCCAAGCCAGACAGCTTTTCCAAGCCAGCCCAGCCAGCTTTCCGAGCCAGCCAGCTTTTCCGAGCCAGCCAGCTTTTCCGAGCCAGCCAGCTTTTCCGAGCCAGCCAGCTTTTCAAATCCAGCAAGCTTTTCAAAGCCAGCAAGCTTTTCAAAGCCAGTTTATCCAGCTTCTCCGAGCCAGCCCATCCAGCTTTTCCAAGCCAGCCAGCTTTTCCAAGCTAGCCCAGCCAGCTTTCCGAGCCAGCCAGCTTCTCCGAGACAGCCAGCTTTTCTGAGACAACTAGCTTTTCCGAGACAGCCAGCATCCCTTGCTACTTTCCAAGCTAATCAGGACTCAGAAGTTGGCAGCCACCAGATATGAGTACAGCAAAAAAAGCAAAAACAGATAGTGGAAGATCATTCCAAGAGGTCTGGACAGAGTCATTTGGAGTTATTGAACGCAGTGGAAAAGCGTTATGTACGCTGTGTAATGAAAGTGTTGTGTGTCGCACATCAAGTGTCAGACGGCACTTTGACACCAACCACAAAAATGTTGCCCAACTAAGTGAAACTGAACGAAAAGAGTTTCTTGAAGGCAAATTGAGAAAATATAATTCCCAGTCTCTTAGTTTTTGCAACTATCTTTCTCCAAGTAGAACAAATCATCTGACAGCTGCCAGTTTTCAAATGTCCCTGGTCTTAGCAAAACATGGTAAGCCCCTCTCTGATGGGGAAATTATCAAAGCAGCCATGTTGTCTGGGAGTAATTCTCTTTTTCATGATTTGCTAAATAAAGATAAAATTATTCAACGCATCTCTGAGATGCCACTTAGCAGAAATACTGTTAAAGATCGAGTCCAGCGCATGGCAAGTGATGTTAGTCAGCAGCTCACCACTGACCTACAAAAGGCAGCTTGTTACTCAATGTGCTTGGATGAAAGCACAGATGTAAAAAATCACGCAAGACTAGCAGTAATTTTGCGTTATGCTGCTGGTGACACTATGAGAGAGGAGCTGGTGAAACGGTTATCCTTGCCTGAAAGAACACAAGGGATAGATATCCACAATGCTGTGATGGAGGCTTTTTTGTCACAAGACATAAGACCAGAAAAAGTTGTTTCAATTACTAGTGATGGGGCACCTTCTATGGTGGGTAAATCAGCTGGTTTCATACAGTTCTTTGTTAAAGAAATAAAACATGAAGTCATTCAGTTCCATTGTATTATACATCAAGAAGCTCTCTGTGCCAGGGAAAGTAGCAAAAAATTTGAGGATGTCCTTAAAGATGTCACAAAAATGGTTAATTACATCATAGCTCGTGCTCTAAATTCTCGACAATTTCAAGCACTTCTTGAGGAGGTTCAGGCACAGTATAATTGCTTACTTATGTACAATAATGTCCGGTGGCTGAGCAGAGGACAAGTCCTGGAGAGATTTGTAGCTTGCTTGGAAGAAATTAGGCTGTTTATGAATGAAAAAGGGCAGGAATATCCACAGCTCACTGATATGGCCTGGCTTACCAACCTCATGTTTTTCACAGATTTTACACTACACTTCAATGTACTGAATAAACAACTACAAGGTGTAGCTGTAGGGAAAACAGCAGAAAGAATGTTTTGTGATATTAAAACATTTGAGAGAAAACTTCAGGTTTTTGAAAGAGACATTGAATGTGGGCAACTGAAATATTTTCCAAATCTAAAAATGCATTTAGAAAATTCTACATTTGTAGACAGTCTCACCAGCCATCAAGAAATCTACAAGGAATTTTCTAGCATTGTATGAGCTGCAAAGGTCAATTTTAGTAACAGATTTTTACAGTTCAGTAAAATGGAGACAACTCTGTGTTTTCTGACATTTCGAGAGAGAGACAAATTTGAAGATATTGATCTCTCCTGCTTACAATGGTTAGATTTAGGGAATCTTGAAATGGAGCTATTGGAATTTCAAGAAAGCTCTACCTGGAAAAATAAATTCTGTGACCTGCGTGAAACACTTGAGAAGATAGAAGGAATGACAAAGGACAGCCCAGTTAGTTCAGAAAATGAAATCCTTAAAGTGTGGAATTCTCTGCCAAATAATTTTAAGTCAATGAAAGCACTTGGGATTGCTTTACTTACCCTGTTTGGGTCGTCATATTCTTGTGAGCAGCTGTTTTCAGCTTTGAATTATATCAAATCTGACATTAGAAACAGACTAATAGATGACCTGAGTGCAGCATGTGTTGCCCTCAAACTTACAAAGTATGAGCCAAGGGTAGACAAGTTATCAGCATGCATGCAACAGCAAAAATCACATTAATTGTTCAAAAGCATGCCAAATGATTGTAAAGTTCTGTTATTCAGATTAAATTGCCCTCGTGGCACTTCACAATAAATAAATGGGTTTTGTGTTGTAGTTTGGGCACTCCGTCTCTGAAAGGTTCGCCATGACTGTTATAGGGGTTCAAAGTTTATGAGCAATTTCTCATTTTTACAACAAAATTTACAAAGCCACATTTTTTAGGGACCACATCACATTTAAGGCGATTTTGAAAGGTCTACATGACACAGAACACCCAAAAGTGACACCATTCCAAAAACGGCACCCCTCAGGCTACTCAAAACCACATTCAAGAAGGTTATTAACCCTTCAGGTGCTTCACAGTAACTAAAGCAATGTGGAAGGAAAAAATGAACATTTTACTTTTTGCAACAAAAATGTTAATTTAGCCTCAAATATTGCATATTCACGAGGGTAGTAGGATTAAATGAACCCCCAAAATTTGTTGGGCGATTTCTTCTGAGCACGCAGATACCTCATATGTGGCGAAAAAACACTGTTTGGGCGCACGACGGGACTCGGAAGGGAAGGAGCGCCATTTGACTTTTTGAACAGAAAATTAGCTGGAATCGTTAGCCGCACCATGTTGCGTTTGGAGAGCCCCTGAGGTGCCGAAACAGTGGAGCTCCCCCATATGTGACCCCATTTTGGAAACTAGACACCTCATGGCATTTATTTAGATGTTTATTGAGCACTTTGAACCTCTGGGGGCTTCACAAAAGTTAATAGAGTTGAGCCGTGCAAATAAAAAACATTTTTTTACCACAAAATTGTTACTTCAACCAAGTAGATTTTTTTTTCACAAGGGTATCAGGAAAAATTGCACCATAAAATGTATTGTGCAATTTCTCCTGAGTACACAGACATCTCATATGTGGTGGAAATGAAAGGTTTGGGCGCACAGCAGGGCTCAGAATGCAAGGAGCGTCATTTGACGTTTCAAACGCAAAATTGTCTGGGATAATTAGGGTATTCCATGTTGTGTTTGGAGACTCCCTGAAGTGCCAAAACAGTGGAGTTCCCCCACATGTGACCCCATTTTGGAAACTAGACCCCCATGGCATAGAAAAAAAAATAGGGCGCACGCACAAATGTTCTGCAAAAAGGGGGGGGGGGACAACTAGGTGGGATGGAAAAAAGAAGTCCTGTCCAAAGTCAAGTACGACTGCAGGACGATTGCTGATCAGGTACCTAATTGTACATGTTTTGTTTTTTTTATTTGGGGTGCACAAAAAAAGCAAAAACTAGAGCAACAATTACGTAGCTGATCAGCACTTGGCGGAAGGCAGGTGGGGGAGGAGGGGGGGAGAGGGAGTGGGAGATGCGATTGGGGATAGTTAGAAAAGAGCCACGAACAATACTTACAGGATGGATCAGAACAGCGGCAGATTGGGGGGCGGCAGATTGGGCGGCGGCAGATGGGGGGGCAGCGGCATATAAAGGCAGCATCTGTGAATGTGAGACGGCGGCGGCTGGGATAGGGTGGGGGCAGATGGGAGAGGGCGCAGTGGATGCAGGAGCGGCAGAGGATGGGGGGAAGGGGAGTGGGAGGTGAGATTAGGGATAGTTACCCTACAGGATGGATCTAGGCAGCAGGATCACAGGAGATGAAGGAGGCAGCAGATCGGGGAGGGTGAGAGGTGGGAGAGGGAGCACAGAGCAGATCACGGGGGAGACAGGTGAGCAGAGCACAGAGCACGGGGGTGAGAGGTGAGGGAGCGCAGATCACGGGGGAGACAGGTGAGCAGAGCGCAGATCACGGGGGTGACAGGTGAGGGAGCACAGATCACGGGGGTGACAGGGGAGGGAGCACAGATCACGGGGGTGACAGGGGAGGGAGCACAGATCACGGGGGTGACAGGGGAGGGAGCACAGATCACGGGGGTGACAGGGGAGGGAGCACAGATCACGGGGGTAACAGGGGAGGGAGCACACATCACGGGGGTGACAGGTGAGGGAGCACACATCACGGGGGTGACAGGTGAGGGAGCACACATCACGGGGGTGACAGGTGAGGGAGCACACATCACGGGGGTGACAGGTGAGGGAGCACAGATCACGGGGGTGACAGGTGAGGGAGCACAGATCACGGGGGTGACAGGTGAGGGAGCACAGATCACGGGGGTGACAGGTGAGGGAGCACAGATCACGGGGGTGACAGGTGAGGGAGCACAGATCACGGGGGTGACAGGTGAGGGAGCACACATCACGGGGGTGACAGGGGAGGGAGCACAGATCACGGGGGTGACAGGGGAGGGAGCACAGATCACGGGGGTGACAGGGGAGGGAGCACAGATCACGGCGGTGACAGGGGAGGGAGCACAGATCACGGCGGTGACAGGTGAGGGAGCACACATCACGGCGGTGACAGGGGAGGGAGCACACATCACGGGGGTGACAGGTGAGGGAGCACAGATTACGGCGGTGACAGGGGAGGGAGCACAGATCACGGGGGGTGACAGGTGAGGGAGCACAGATCACGGCGGTGACAGGTGAGGGAGCACAGATCACGGGGGTGACAGGGGAGGGAGCACAGATCACGGGGGTGACAGGTGAGGGAGCACAGATCACGGGGGTGACAGGTGAGGGAGCACACATCACGGCGGTGACAGGGGAGGGAGCACACATCACGGCGGTGACAGGGGAGGGAGCACACATCACGGCGGTGACAGGGGAGGGAGCACAGATCACGGCGGTGACAGGGGAGGGAGCACACATCACGGGGGTGACAGGTGAGGGAGCACACATCACAGCGGTGACAGGTGAGGGAGCACACATCACGGCGGTGACAGGTGAGGGAGCACACATCACGGCGGTGACAGGTGAGGGAGCACACATCACGGCGGTGACAGGTGAGGGAGCACACATCACGGGGGTGACAGGGGAGGGAGCACACATCACGGGGGTGACAGGGGAGGGAGCACACATTACGGGGGTGACAGGGGAGGGAGCACACATCACGGCGGTGACAGGTGAGGGAGCACACATCACGGGGGTGACAGGGGAGGGAGCACACATCACGGGGGTGACAGGGGAGGGGGCGGGTAGCTGACCACGGGGGTGAGAGGTGGGGGGAGCGTGCAGCACATCACGTAGGGGAGGGGGCGAGCAGCACATCACGGAGGGGAGGGGGCGAGCAGCACATCACGGAGGGGAGGGGGCGGGCACCGATCACGAGGGGGAGGGGCCGGGCAGCAGATCGGAGGGAGCGGTGGCACTATGACAGATGGAGGAGGACAGGGATCGCGCAGCACATCACGGAGGTGAGGGAGCGGGCACCGATCACGAGGGGGAGGGGCCGGGCAGCAGATCGGAGGGAGCGGTGGCACTATGACAGATGGAGGAGGACAGGGATCGCGCAGCACATTACGGAGGTGAGGGGACGGGCACCGATCACGAGGGGTGAGGGGCCGGGCAGCAGATCGGGGGGAGCGGTGGCACTGTGGCAGATGGAGGGCGACGGCAGCGGATCGGGAGGTGTGGGGGTGAGGGTGCGGGCAGCAGATACGAGGGGTGGGGGTGCGGGCAGCAGATCGGGAGACAGGTGGCAGATCACGGAGGGCAGCGGTGGCGGATCAGGAGGTGTGAGGGTGTGGGCAGCAGATCGGGAGACAGGTGGCAGATCGCAGAGGGCGGCGCAGATCAGGAGGTGTGGGGGTGAGGGTGCGGGCAGCAGATACGAGGGGTGGGGTGCGGGCAGCAGATCAGGGAGACAGGTGGCAGATCGCGGAGGGCAGCGGCGGATCGGGAGGCTTTTCGCCAGTTTCATACAGTGCAATGGCGGCGCGGCAACTTCCGGGTCCCATGCTCCGGTCACATAACAGCATGGGACCGGAGCTTGTCGCCCTGCCATTGCACTGTGTACACTCACTGTACTGGCGTGCTGCAGAAACCGACAAGTGAAGCTGATGGGGGCGGTCACCGGCAACAGGTCCACTGTGATTGGAGAAATCGGTCACAAGGCCGATCTCTCCAATCAGAGCTACTGGAGCTGGGGGAGGGTGATCCAGTGAGGTCACCCAGCTCCAGCCAATGGCCAGTGCTACAGCTGCACTGGCCAGGGCTGGATTTCAATGTTTCAGTCACTTTAAATGGCTGGAACATTACAGTGGCTGTGATTGGTTGAGCGGCGTTTGTCAGCCAATCACAGCCTCCGTAGGTCCGGGGAGGAGGCACCACCCCTCCTGAGGTCAGGAACAGGTCCCCTCCTCCCCGAATCTGCGGTTTATGTTAACATATTGCAGTCACCGGAGGCTCCGGTGCCGCGATTCCGCCATGACGGAAAGATCCGTCCTTGGTCGTTAAGGCCCAGGGCACACGGACGGATCTTTCCGTCCATGGTCGTGAAGGGGTTAATACAGATTATGCCATCTATGTATATTACACCTTGCCAGGCCTTCATAATATTCCAACAACATGAGGCCTATAATCTGGGCTAAATCGGAACCATCAGCCATGCCGAGCACCACATAATGGGTACAGCCACCCATACAACCCTACTTCTATCACCCCTCTTGCAAAAATAATCTTTTGAAAATGTGCAATTGTAAAATGTTATAACATTGTTCTTACAATACATGTAAACTGGTGACCCTGGGAACTCGCAATCAGAGGCAAGAAGGAGTCTTACATGACAGCTTCCTCCATCATCAATTATTAACTTTTTTAGTGTTTGTTTTAGATTTTGTAAAGTGAATAACTATCTAAAAACCCTTTGTGCATGGCCTCATGGTGTTGGAGAAATTAATAAAAAAAGACCCCTTCTGGAGTGTTGCTGCCGTTCTGTACTCAGCACTGTTTTACCCATCAGTTTTCATCTGGTTCAGCTGGAGCCTTTATATTTTGCCCAAATAAATGACACGACTGCGCGATATTAATGCCAGGAGACTGGCAGGGCAACCAGTGCTGAGCATTAAAGAGCAGCACTGTGTAATTTTTTTGCTAAGTAGTGGACATCCCCTATAAATGTGAAAATAAGAATTCCCTTCTGGTTACCCTCAGGATAGTGGTGTAAGGGTTATTGCCGCGCTGCCGTGAATGAGAGAAAACTACAAAATGTGATGGTGATTTTTTTTTTTTATATTAACGCGTTTCGGAGATATCTTCTACTTCATCAGTGCTTTTGACCTGATGAAGGAGATATCTCTGAAAGGCGTTGTTAATAAAATCAAATTTTCTTGGCGTTTCCTCTCATTCATGGCAGCATGGCCTTAACCCTTCCACCACCATCCTGAATTTACTTCCACGTGTGGCTGCAGCAGCTGTGTACTACGCCAGTATACGGGTTGATACTATCACAACCCATTAAGGTGAGCCTCTCTCAGCACTTTAACCCTAGAACGCGCCACCATAGAAAACTACCATACAAAACAAGTGACCTAGCAGGCCTGCGAGGCCCCAGGTATGCGTTCTAGGGTTAACCTCTTTCACTCACCTGGATAAGATCCTATGTGCGCTTCTTTGCCATCCAGCCTTTCTACAGACTTATGGTTACCCTTTCAGTTTTCTAACAATCTTCATTTTGCATATAATCTGTTACATTGCTTCTTTTCCGACTTTTCTCACCTTGATGAATGCGGCATCTTTCTTGCTGGTGACGATCACTTCTCCTGTACGAGTGGTGGTGATCCCATGTGAGGATGGAAAGCTGCGACGGGGTGGAGGAGGAGGAGGGGACTTAGATGGCTTTTCAGTCCTGTATCTGGGGACTGTCAGTTCATCTGTAAGTTAAGAAACCAGGAAATAATGTACCAATACCACAACAACTTTGTACATTTTTATACAGCACTTCCACCATCCACATGTGCATTTCTGTGCCTTACCAGAGCCTCTTCTCCCATTGGGATCTAATTTGGTGCTAAGCTTTTGTGCTTGTTGTGGCTTGTTAACACGGTGCTCTGGGGTAGATGCTGCACTTCCACTTGGTTTATGCTTGGCAGCAAAATCCAAGTCTGGAATAGCCTTCATGAGCTCGGCCTGGGTCTCTTCTAGTAGGCGGTTGATGTCTTTGGCACTGTACTGCGTCAGTGCTGCTCGCTTCTCCTCCCAATCTCGCTCAGCTGCCTAATGTAGGGAGAAAGGAAAATCCCATGTAGGTGGAGTAATAACTGGTCACATACAATACAATGATGAACATGATGGTTTATATCAGGGGTCTCAAACACGCGGCCCGCGGGCCGCATGTGGCCCCTGAGGCTGTTTGTTGCGGCCCGCAGACCCCGTGACAAATCGCGGCTCTATGCTGAGGGTCGGCGCCGGCAGGAACTTTACTGCATTTGAATCCATCTGCGGTGCCGCGCAAGGAGCTGTCAGTTCTATCCCAGTTGCTGCTGCTGTCTGCCAATCAGATGCAAGGAGGTGACGTCATACAGCGACGTCACTTCCTTGCATCTGATTGGCAGGCAGCATCCATTGGTCCAGACACAGCTCCTCTGCGCTGCACCGCAAATGGATTCAAATGCAGTGAAGTTCCTGCCGGCGCCGACCCTCAGCACAGAGCCGCGATCATCACGGGCCGCGACAAGCAGGTAAGGTACGTGCATGGACACAGCGCGTCCTGATCGGCGGGGCCGCAAGTCTACTCCTTAGGAGACCGCAGCTGCCCGTGCCTGCGATCAGGGGTTCGTGCCGCTGCGGTCTCCTCGCTGTGCTCTGCCTAGGGAGGACGCTTAAGACGCCGCAGCATAAAGTCACATGCTGCGGCCTCTGGAAGCCACACCGCAGTTCCGTTTTCACTGCGGGCCGTACACGCACAGTGGGCATGGGATTTTTAGAAATCCCATGACCACTGTGCTTTTACCATACATAGCAGGGTTTTGGACGCAGCTGAAGCATGCTGCATCCAAAACTCTGCAAGTACTGATCGTGGGCACACAGGGAACGGAGGAAAGGTGAGGAGATTTTTTTTTTTTGTTTGTGTATTACTAAAGGATGGGCAGAATACTACAGGGATGGCCACAATACTACAAGGGTGGGCAGAATACTACAGGGATGGCCACAATACTACAAGGGTGGGCAGAATACTACAGGGATGGCCACAATAGTACAAGGGTGGGCAGAATACTACAGGGATGGCCACAATACTACAAGGGTGGGCAGAATACTACAGGGATGGCCACAATACTACAAGGGTGGGCAGAATACTACAGGGATGGCCACAATACTACAGGGATGTGCAGAATACTACAGGGATGGGCAGAATACTACAGGGATGGGCAGAATCTACAGGGATGGGCAGAATACTACAGGGATGGGCAGAATACTACAGGGATGGCCACAATACTACAAGGATGGGCAGAATATTACAGGGATGGCCACAATACTACAAGGGTGGGCAGAATACTACAGGGATGGCCACAATACTACAGGGATGGGCAGAATACTACAGGGATGGGCAGAATACTACAGGGATGGCCACAATACTACAGGGATGGCCACAATACTACAGGGATGGGCAGAATACTACAAGGATGGCCACAATACTACAGGGATGGCCACAATACTACAAGGATGGGCAGAATATTACAGGGATGGCCACAATACTACAAGGGTGGGCAGAATACTACAGGGATGGCCACAATACTACAGGGATGGCCACAATACTACAGGGATGGGCAGAATACTACAGGGATGGGCAGAATACTACAGGGATGGGCAAAATACTACAGGGATGGGCAGAATACTACAGGGATGGCCAGAATACTACAGGGATGGCCAGAATACTACAGGGATGGCCACAATACTACAGGGATGGGCTGAATACTACAGGGATGGGCTGAATACTACAGGGATGGCCACAATACTACGGGAATTGGCAGAATACTACAGAGCACAATACTACAATGATGAACACAATACTACAAGGATTGGAACAATATTACTGGGCACAATACTACAGGGCACAAGGATGGGCACTATACTACTGGGCACAATACCACAAGGATGAGCACCTTACTACAGGGCACACGGATGGGCACATTACTACAAGATTTTGGCTAAGATTACTATATGATGCTGCTAATTGTAAAGTAATTACAAGGTGATAAAATGTAAAAAAAAAAAATCCTAAAGCATGACTTTTTTTATTTACATTAAAAATGCTTTTCTGTATATAAACTTAACAAAAAAAGTGCACGTTTGTTATAATAAACAAGCGAAAAATGTTTACAAAAGTGATCCAAGATGTATAGAAAAAAAAAACATGGATTCATTAAAAATGTTCACTTTTTCCTGCAAATAATGCGTTCCCCCTCATTTTTTTTTTTCTATATGCGGCCCATACACCCAGCTGAGTTTGAGACCCCTGGTTTATATACACTTTTTAAGGCCTATCACAGAAGCTCAATCACTAAATAAATGGGATAATTGAATGGCTACAACTGCATTGACGTTCTTTGAATCACATCTAGGCACATTGCTTCTACACACTCTTCAAAAATTCGTAAATGACAACTAAATGTATTTTGAGTGCAGAGTTTAGATAATAAAAATAATTTTTATTTATATAGCGCCAACATATTCCGTAGCGCTTTAAAATTCAGAGGGGACATGTACAGACAATATGAGACAATACAAATAACAAAATTCAGATACCAAGAGGAGTGAGGGCCCTGCTCGTAACTTACAGTCTATGAGGAGATAGGGAGGCACAAAAGGCGAATGAGGGAGAAAAGCTTGTTATATATGGTCCAGCCATCGATTTAATAGGGGATTCAAAAACAGCTTGGTGGACCGGTCGCCAGCCAGAATTTATACAGGTTCAGAGTGTAAAAAAAGTACATGGAGGGAGAGGAAGGAACCAGAAGATACAGGGGACAAGAATTGGAAGTAAGTTTTATGAAGGGCAGAAAGAGACTAGATTAGATGAGGAGGTCAGGTGATAGGCTAGTTTAAAGTAATGCGTTTTTAGGGCTTGCTTAAAGGTGGGGATGTTGGGAATTAATCGGATTGTTCTTGGTAGTGTGTTCCAGGGCATAGGCGCAGCTCGTGAGAAATCTTGAAGACGGGAGTGGGAGGTTCGAATTGTTGAGGATGTCAGTCTTCGGTCATTAGCAGAGCGGAGGGCACGGGTGGAGTGATAGACAGAGATGAGGGAGGAGATGTAGGGTGGTGCAGAACCATGGAGAGCTTTGTGAGTGAGAGTGATAACTTTATGTTGGATTCTGTAGCGGATAGGCAACCAGTGTAATGATTGGCACAGAGCAGAGGCATCAGTGATGCGGTTGGAGAGGAAAAAAATCCTGGCTGTGGCATTCAGAATGGATTGGAGAGGGGAGAGTTTAGTAACAGGGAGACCAATTAGTAAAGAATTACAATAATACAGGCGAGAATGAATAAGAGTGACAGTAAGAGTTTTTGCAGAGTCAACAGTAAGAAAAGGTCGAATTCTAGAGATGCTTTTGAGTTGGAATTGAAATGAATGAGCGAGTGAATGAATATGGGGAGTGAAGGAGAAATCAGAGTCAAATATAACCCCAAGACAGCGGGCGTGCTGCTGGGGCGTAATGGTAGAGCCACACACAGAAATGGTAATATTGGGTTTCAGAAGGTTGGGGGAGGGAGGAAACATGAGTTCAGTTTTTGACAGATTCAGTTTTAGATAGAGAGAGGACATGATGCTGGAGAAAGCGGACAGACAATCGGTAGTATTTTGTAATAGTGCAGGGGTGATGTCAGGAGACAATGTGTACAGTTGGGTGTCATCAGCATAGAGATGGTACTGAAAACCAAATCTGCTGATCATTTGTCCAATAGGGGCAGTGTATAGAGAGAAAAGTAGGGGGGCTAGGACTGAACCCTGAAGAACCCCGACCGTAAGGAGAAGAGGAGAGGAAGAGGAGCTGGCAAAAGATACAGTGAATGAGCGATCAGAGAGGTAAGAGGAGAACCAAGAAAGAACGGTGTCCTTGAGCCCGATAGAGCAGAGCATAGTGAGGAGGAGCTGATGATCTACAGTATCGAATGTAGCTGAGAGATCCAGGAGGATCAGCAGGGAGTAGTGACCATTAGATTTAGCTGTTAGTAGATCATTAGAGACTTTAGTAAGAGCAGTTTCAGTAGAGTGCAAGGAGCGGAAACCGGATTGTAGAAGGTCAAGGAGAGAGTTATTTGACAGATAGCGGCTTAAACGGGAGTGGACCAAGCGTTCCAATAGTTTGGAGATGAAGGAGAGATTAGAGACAGGTCTGTAGTTAGCGGCACAATTTTGGTCCAGGGATTTTTTTTTAAGTAATGGGTGTTTGCTGGCATGTTTGAAAGAGGAGGGAAAGACACCAAAGGAGAGATTGGATATTTTAGTTAGGTGAGTGGTGACAGCTAGGATGACAGATTTAAGGAGATGTGAGGGAATCGGGTCACTGGTGCAGGTAGTAGGGCGAGAAGATGCGAGGAGCCTGGTGACTTCATCATCTGTGACTGGATCAAAGAGTGACAGTGAGCTAGATGTATATAAAGATTAAATATATTTGCACCACTAGTCGTCAATTTACTGCATCTCTAAAATCATTGTTGACCTTGTACATGTGTTATCAGCAGTACTTACCTCAACGGAAACGGATTTCTCTGCTCCCACCTTCTTGTTCTGTGTCTCTGGGACTGTCTGAGTTTTCACGGTCACCATCTCCCCTCGGGATGGGGTACTAGTGTGAGAAGCAGCATCAGTATGACAGACAGGTTCCCAGTTGGGTGTCTGAGACTCATTAAGCTGTGAGAAGTTTGTTGGGGGGCTACAGGGAAGCTCAAAATCTGTGCTTTTAGAGAACTCTCCATCAGTTGCCATTTTCTTGGGAGAGGGATTATGAAGGTTCACTGGAGTGTTCCAAACACCTTCATCTACTTGCCTGGAGAACATAAGAGGACACCTTAAACCATAGAAAAAAGTGACACTTAGAATAAAAACCTAAAGGAGCTTTGCACATGGAGTGAGCTACAGGATTTTACCTTCAAAATACATTTTCACAAGAAGTAGCTAAACTCCCCAATTGCCTTTAGCAGATCTTTCTAAGGAAATGATTAGGTCTCCAGTGCTACTCTATATACAAAGCCATAGAATATGTAGTGAGAGCAATAAAGTGAACACTTGGAAGTACGGCACTCCTGGGATACTGAGGGTCCTACCTTGTGATTCCAGCACTTTTTACTAGATAATGAAGATAATATTTATTTGTGTTATCCAATTCACAGTGTAAAAAAGTGATATTTTATTCTTCAGGACCTTTAACCCCTTCAGCCCCGGGGCACTTTCCGTTTTTGAGTTTTTGTTTTTTGCTCCCCTTCTTCCGAGAGCCGTAACTTTTTTATTTTTCCGTCAATCTTGCCATACGAGGGCTTGTTTTTTGCGGGACAAGTTGTACTTTTAAATGAAACCATAAGTTTTACCATATGGTGTACTGGAAAACAGCAAAAAAATTAGAAATGCAGAAAAATTGCAAAAAAAGTGTGATGGCACAATAGTTTTTGGGATGTTTTATTCACGGTGTTTACTATATGGTAAAACTGATGTGTGGGTATGATGCCTGAGGTCGGTGCGAGTTTGTAGACACCAAACATGTATAGGTTTACTTGTATCTAAGGGGTTAAAAAAAATTCACAAGTTTGTCCAATAAAAGTGGCGCACGTTTTGCGCCATTTTCCGAAACACGTAGCGTTCTTATTTTTTGGAATCTATGGCTCAGTGACGGCTTATTTTTTGCATCTCGAGCTGACGTTTCTAATGGTACCATTTTTGCGCAGATGCTACGTTTTGATCGCCTGTTATTGCATTTTGCGTAAAACTTGCGGCGACCAAAAAACGTAATTTTGGCGTTTGGAATTTTTTTGCCACTACGCCGTTTACCAATCAGATTAATTGATTTTACATTTTGATAGATCGGGCACTTCTGAACGCGGCGATACCAAATATGTGTATATTTATTTATTTTTTAACCCTTTAATTTTCAATGGGTGAAAGGGGGTGATTTGAACTTTTATGTTTTTTGGGTTTTTTTGTTTTTTTTTAAAACTTTTTTTTGTTTTACTAGTCCCCCTAGGGGGCTATAGCGATCAACAATCCGATCGCTATTATCTATCTGCTGAGCACAGCTATACAGCTGTAAACAGCAGATACAGTCACTTTCTTTTTCCCTCTGCTCTTGGCCGAGGGAAAACGAAAGTGAAACATCATAGCTGCAGGCGTCATCACATGACCCTGTGCTACGATGGCAACCAGCGATAGTCACGTGATCACGGACGTGACTTCCGGTGGGGGCGGCGGTAAGTAAAAAACATGGCCGCGCGCATTTAGATCTTGCTGCCAGACTTTGGCACCAAGATTTAAGGGGTTAATGGCCGCGGGTGGAAGCAATTCCACCCGCGGCTAGCAGGCACACATGTCAGCTGTTGAAAACAGCTGATATGTGTGCCGACCGCCGCCGCCTGCCCGCGGGAGGCGGCGGGCTTAACGGGACACGCTCCATGACGGATATATCCGTCCATGGTCGGGAAGGGGTTAATACACATAAACACAGTAAACCTCCTTCACTGTAGAGGCACGTTCTCCGAAACGTTACTTTTTTACACTGTGAACTAGGTAACATGAATAAATATTATCTTTTTCATCTATTAAAGAGTGCTGCATTCATTCATTGTATTCACAAGGGGGAAGCAGGACGCACAGTTTCTCTCTCTAAGTCATGTGAAAAAGCTTTATATATAAAAATACTAACTCAAATCATAGAAATTTGTACGGTATTTCTCAAATATCAGCAACTTCTTCATCCTGAGCTGATATCATAACATTGAAGATTTGACATATCCGTTGAAAAAGGGTTGTCGAGCTTGGAAATATTTCTTCAGAAATTATCCTTTACATTAAAATATATATTTATTGAATAAACCTTCATAAAAAATGTCAACTTCTTCCAACAGTTTAGCCCTCTTGTCTCTGTTATGTAGTCCATTGTCACCTTGAGGATGCATTCAGTTGTCTGTACAAATCGGTCTGAGATTGGACCACAATGCACCTAACAGAAATATATGAAGCTGTAACGCTCGGGTCAAAAGACCCGTGGACTGTCTGCGGACTGCAGTCCCATATTGGACTTACTTGTTCGGACATCTGAATGTGCCCTGACATTGAGGAAACTACACAGTAGAGAGGTGATCAGATTAGGTGACCAAAGGTGCTTGAATGAATAATGGAGGCGGCAAGTGGGGGGTTGTTTGGAGCTGCCATCACAAACCCCCTTTAGCCTGAACTGATGACATAAAAAAGTGGAGCAGCAAAGATCCTCTGGCACACAGACAAGAGGGCTTTTACTGTGAAATATCATTTACAAAACATTTTTTTGAAGCTTAACGACCCTTTTAAGGCACATTTTCACATAAATGCTTCAGTCCTCAGAGTTGCTCTCTAGATGGAAAGATTGGTTAAAAAAGAATTGTCATAATTCCTGGTCTAGTATAGACTTGTTATCCAGATCCAACAAAGGAAGAAGGAAAGAAGGGAATTTTGTTTACTTACCGTAAATTCCTTTTCTTCTAGCTCCAATTGGGAGACCCAGACAATTGACCCAGACAATTGGGTGTATAGGCTATGCCTCCGGAGGCCGCACAAAGTATTACACTAAAAGTGTAAAGCCCCTCCCCTTCTGCCTATACACCCCCCGTGCTCCCACGGGCTCCTCAGTTTTGGTGCAAAAGCAAGAAGGAGGAAAAAAATTATAAACTGGTTTAAAGTAAATTCAATCCGAAGGAATATCGGAGAACTGAAACCATTCAACATGAACAACATGTGTACACAAAAAAACAGGGGCGGGTGCTGGGTCTCCCAATTGGAGCTAGAAGAAAAGGAATTTACGGTAAGTAAACAAAATTCCCTTCTTCTTTGTCGCTCCATTGGGAGACCCAGACAATTGGGACGTCCAAAAGCAGTCCCTGGGTGGGTAAAATAATACCTCGTAATAGAGCCGTAAAACGGCCCCTTCCTACAGTTGGGCAACCGCCGCCTGAAGGACTCGTCTCCCTAGGCTGGCATCCGCCGAAGCATAGGTATGCACCTGATAGTGTTTCGTGAAAGTGTGCAGGCTCGACCAGATAGCCGCCTGACACACCTGCTGAGCCGTAGCCTGGTGCCTCAAAGCCCAGGACGCGCCCACGGCTCATGTAGAATGTGCCTTCAGCCCTGCGGGAACCGGAAGCCCAGCAGAACGGTAAGCTTCGAGAATTGGCTCCTTGATCCACCGAGCCAGGGTTGATTTGGAAGCCTGTGACCCTTTACGCTGGCCAGCGACAAGGACAAAGAGTGCATCCGAGCGGCGCAGGGGCGCCGTACGAGAAATGTAGAGTCTGAGTGCTCTCACCAGATCTAACAAGTGCAAATCCTTTTCACATTGGTGAACTGGATGAGGACAAAAAAAGGGTAAGGAGATATCCTGATTGAGATGAAAAGGGGATACCACCTTGGGGAGAAATTCCGGAACCGGACGCAGAACCACCTTGTCCTGGTGAAACACCAGGAAAGGGGCTTTGCACGACAACGCTGCTAGCTCAGACACTCTCCGAAGAGAGGTGACTGCTACTAGGAAGACCACTTTCTGCGAAAGGCGTGAGAGAGAAATATCCCTCATTGGCTCGAATGGTGGTTTCTGAAGAGCCACCAGCACCCTGTTCAGATCCCAGGGTTCTAACGGCCGCTTGTAAGGAGGAACGATGTGACAAACCCCCTGCAGGAACGTGCGTACCTGTGGAAGTCTGGCTAGGCGCTTCTGGAAAAACACAGAGAGCGCTGAAACTTGTCCCTTAAGGGAGCCGAGCGACAAACCCTTTTCAAGTCCAGATTGAAGGAAGGACAGAAAAGTGGGCAAGGCAAAAGGCCAGGGAGAAAAACCCTGAGCAGAGCACCATGACAGGAACATTTTTCCACGTCCTGTGGTAGATCTTGGCGGACGTTGGTTTCCTAGCCTGTCTCATAGTGGCAATGACCTCTTGAGATAATCCTGAAGACGCTAGGATCCAGGACTCAATGGCCACACAGTCAGGTTGAGGGCCGCAGAATTCAGATGGAAAAACGGCCCTTGGGACAGCAAGTCTGGTCGGTCTGGTAGTGCCCACGGTTGGCCGACCGCGAGATGCCACAGATCCGGGTACCACGACCTCCTCGGCCAGTCTGGAGCGACGAGGATGACGCGGCGGCAGTCGGCCCTGATCTTGCGTAACACTCTGGGCAACAGTGCCAGCGGAGGAAACACATAAGGGAGCTGAAACTGCGACCAATCCTGAACTAAGGCGTCTGCCGCCATAGCTCTGGGATCTTGAGACCGTGCCATGAACGTCGGTACCTTGTTGTTGTGCCGGGACGCCATGAGGTCGACGTCCGGCACCCCCCAGCGGCAACAGATCTCCTGAAACACGTCCGGGTGAAGGGACCATTCCCCTGCGTCCATGCCCTGGCGACTGAGATAATCTGCTTCCCAGTTTTCCACGCCCGGGATATGAACTGCAGAGATGGTGGAGGCCGTGGCTTCCACCCACATCAAGATCCGCCGGACTTCCTGGAAGGCTTGCCGACTGCGTGTGCCGCCTTGGTGGTTGATGTATGCCACCGCTGTGGAATTGTCCGACTGAATTCGGATCTGCTTGCCTTCCAGCCACTGCTGGAAAGCTTTCAGGGCAAGGTACACTGCCCGTATTTCCAGAACATTGATCTGAAGTGAGGACTCTTGCCGGGTCCACGTACCCTGAGCCCTGTGGTGGAGAAAAACCGCTCCCCACCCTGACAGACTCGCGTCCGTCGTGACCACCTCCCAGGATGGGGGTAGGAAGGATTTCCCCTTCGATAATGAAGTGGGAAGAAGCCACCACCGAAGGGAAGCTTTGGTCGCCTGAGAGAGAGAGACGTTCCTGTCGAGGGACGTCGGCTTCCTGTCCCATTTGCGAAGGATGTCCCATTGAAGAGGACGCAGGTGAAACTGCGCGAAAGGGACTGCCTCCATTGCTGCCACCATCTTCCCCAGGAAGTGCATGAGGCGCCTCAAGGGGTGTGCCTGACCTTGAAGGAGAGATTGTACCCCCTTCTGTAGCGACCGCTGCTTGATCAGCGGAAGCTTCACTATCGCTGAGAGGGTATGAAACTCCATGCCAAGATATGTCAGCGATTGGGCCGGTGTCAGATTTGACTTTGGAAAATTGATGATCCACCCGAAACTCTGGAGAGTCTCCAGAGTAGCGTCGAGGCTGTGTTGGCATGCCTCTTGAGAGGGTGCCTTGATCAGGAGATCGTCCAAGTAAGGGATCACCGAGTGACCCTGAGAGTGGAGGACCGCTACTACAGTAGCCATAACCTTGGTGAAAACCCGTGGGGCTGTTGCCAGGCCGAACGGCAGTGCCACGAACTGCAGGTGTTCGTCTCCTATGGCGAAGCGCAAGAAGCGCTGGTGCTCTGGAGCAATCGGTACGTGGAGATAATCATCTTTGATATCGATCGATGCAAGGAAATCTCCCTGGGACATTGAGGCGATGACGGAGCGGAGGGATTCCATCCGGAACCGCCTGGTCTTTACGTGTTTGTTGAGCAGTTTCAGGTCCAGGACAGGACGGAAAGACCCGTCCTTCTTTGGGACCACAAACAGGTTGGAGTAAAAACCGTGACCCTGTTGCTGAAGAGGAACAGGGACCACCACTCCCTCTGCCTTCAGAGTGCCCAGCGCCTGCAGAAGAGCCTCGGCTCGCTCGGGAGGCGGGGATGACCTGAAGAATCGAGTCGGGGGACGAGAGGTGAACTCTATCTTGTAACCGTGAGACAGAATGTCTCTCTCCCAGCGGTCTTTTACCCGTGGCAGCCAGGTGTCGCAAAAGCCGGAGAGCCTGCCACCGACCGAGGATGCAGATTGCGGAGGCCGAAAGTCATGAGGAAGCCGCTTTGGTAGCGGCACCTCCTGTGGTCCTTTTAGGACGTGACTTAGACCGCCATGAATCAGAGTTCCTTTGATCTTTCTGAGGCCTTTTGGACGAGGGGAATTGGGACCTGCCCGCGCCCCGAAAGGACCGAAACCTCGACTGCCCCCTCCTCTGTTGGGGTATGTTCGGTTTGGGCTGGGGTAAGGATGTATCCTTTCCCTTGGATTGTTTGATGATTTCATCCAAACGCTCGCCAAACAATCGGTCGCCAGAAATTGGCAAACTAGTTAAGCGCTTTTTGGAAGCAGAATCTGCCTTCCATTCCCGTAGCCACAAGGCCCTGCGGAGTACCACCGAATTGGCGGATGCAACCGCAGTACGGCTCGCAGAGTCCAGGACAGCATTAATAGCGTAAGACGCCATTGCCGACGTCTGAGCGGTTATGGACGCCACCTGCGGCGCGGAAGTGCGTGTGGCTGCGTCAATTTGCGCTTGACCTGCTGATATAGCTTGTAGCGCCCTTACGGCTGCGAATGCTGGGGCAAAAGAAGCGCCGATAGCTTCATAGATGGATTTCAACCAGAGCTCCACCTGCCTGTCAGTGGCATCTTTGAGTGAAGCCCCATCTTCAACTGCAAGTATGGATCTAGCCGCCAGTCTGGAGATTGGAGGATCCACCTTGGGACACTGAGTCCAACCTTTGACCACGTCAGGGGGAAAGGGATAACGTGTATCCTTAAGGCGCTTAGAAAAACGCTTATCTGGACAATCATGGTGATTCTGGACTGCCTCTCTGAAATCAGAGTGGTCCAGAAACATACTCGGTGTACGCTTGGGAAACCTGAAACGGAATTTCTCCTGCTGAGAAGCTGACTCCTCCACCGGAGGAGCTGAGGGAGAAATATCCAACATTCGATTGATGGACGCAATAAGATCGTTCACTATGGCGTCCCCGTCCGGAGTATCAAGATTGAGAGCGGCCTCAGGATCAGAATCCTGATCAGCTGTCTCCGCGTCATCAACCAGAGATTCCCCTCGCTGAGACCCTGAACAACATGATGATGTCGAGGGAATTTCCAAGCGAGCTCGCTTAATCGGTCTGGGGCTGGGGTCCGTGTCAGAGCCCCCAGCCTGGGATCTATGAGATACCCCGGGGGGACATTGTTGGTCCAACTGAGGGGGGCCAGGGAACAATGACTCAACAGAGTCCCTGTGCTGAGATACCGGTCCTGTCACCTGGAGAGTGTCAGCAGGTGTCTCCCCCTGGGCCCCTCTTAGCAGAGGCTCCGGCTGAGCAAGTGCAGTAGGGGCCGAGCAGTGCACACAATGAGGGTCAGTGGAACCTGCCGGTAGCGGCGTCGTACATGCGGCGCAGGCAGCATAGTAAGCCTGTGTTTTGCCACCCCTGCCTTTTGTGGGCGCCATGCTATTGTCTTCCCTGAGCAACACAATGGGGTATATAGCCAGAAAACAACTGTGCACTATACAGTGTAAAGTATATACCATAAACATATAATTACACTTCTGCACAATGGGGCTAGCACCACAGGTGCTGCTTACCACCCGCTTAAAGCGGTTGTGAGGCCACCAGAATCCCTGCCTGGGTCTCCCAGAATTTGTCCCCCTCTGCAGCGTCCGAGGAGCTGACAGGAATGGCTGCCGGCGTCCTGAGGAGAGGAGGGAGCCGTGGGCGTGACCCAGAAAGTGCGGGAACTGGTGCCCCACAGTGCACAGTGAGGGGGGTGGAGTATGCAAAGCATTCTCCAGCCCTCATTGCTGCTCGTCTGTACAGCGTCCCGCCCTTCCCCTGCTTGTCAGGGCTGTGGGCGGGAGGAAGAAAGACTAGGCCGCAAAAGCTGGGGACTCGAGTAATAAGCGTGGCCGCCGTAAAAGCGCGGCCGCGCGGAAGTCCCCGGCGCACTACAAGTCCCAGCCGCGCCTCAGTGTTAAACATGGCGGCGGCGGTCAGCGCGGTAGTCCCCCTACATAAACACACTCAGCGACGCTGAGTGTGTAATGGCACATTTAACCCGGTCAGCGCCGCGGTCCCCGGTGCACTAGCACACCCAGCAATGCTGGAGTGTTGCTGTGCTCGGTCCCCACGGGGACACAGAGTACCTCCAAGTAGCAGGGCCATGTCCCTGAACGATACCCGGCTCCTATCCAGCAGGCTCCCAGGAGTTGTGGATGAAGCACGGTCTCAGTGCCTGGAGACCGATAGGATCCCACTTCACCCAGAGCCCTAAGGGGGATGGGGAAGGAAAACAGCATGTGGGCTCCAGCCTCCGTACCCGCAATGGATACCTCAACCTTAACAACACCGCCGACAAGAGTGGGGTGAGAAGGGAGCATGCTGGGGGCCCTATATGGGCCCACTTTTCTTCCATCCGACATAGTCAGCAGCTGCTGCTGACCAATCTATGGAGCTGTGCGTGCATGTCTGCCTCCTTCGCACAAAGCATAAAAACTGAGGAGCCCGTGGGAGCACAGGGGGTGTATAGGCAGAAGGGGAGGGGCTTTACACTTTTAGTGTAATACTTTGTGCGGCCTCCGGAGGCATAGCCTATACACCCAATTGTCTGGGTCAATTGTCTGGGTCTCCCAATGGAGCGACAAAGAAAAAGCAGCAACTCACTAGAGGAGGAAATCAAGTCTTCTTTATTGGGCAAACATGTAGCGTAGGGAGGGGGAGCAGAAGCCGCGGAAAACGGTAAACCGTTTCGCTCTGGTGTGGTGCTTTTACGTGGACCCGTAGAAGCACCACACCAGCGCAAAACGGTTTACCATTTTCAGAGGATTCGGCTCCCCCTCCCTGCACTACATGTTACCTGTGTTTGCACAATAAAGAAGACTTGATCTCATCACCCGGTGAGTTGCTGCTTCTTTCCTTCTTCCTTTGTTGGATCTGGATTTTTGCACTGTGGTCTGGTTCTGAGTGTGCAGCTCCGGGGCAGGTGTCCCCTCTCCGCAATAGCAGTCCGGTTCCTTAGACCAGTGTGAAGCTGATTTTTGCTCGCCTGTGGTACCCGGTCTTTTCTTCCTGTATCTAAATACTTGTTATGCGGAGGAAATAACAGTTCAGAAACATCTTCTCATAGAACTATGATAAACTGACAGCTTGGAGTTACCAGTTGGGGATGTGTCCCTATTGAGCTTTTCTATTCAGTGCTGACACTATTAAACACACCCCTTTGACAAGAAGGGATGGAAACACCCAGTTGTCAGTTTATTTGAAATGTTCTAGGAGAATTAACAAAACAACTGGACAATACAAAGTTGGAAGAAAAGTTGCGGCAGAATTGTTATTTTGAGGGTAATACAATTATTTACTAAAATAGACCCTTTAAGAGAGGTGCCAGATCTTCTTTAAGAACCATTTGGCCACCTGAGGTCATTGGAAGGTCGATATTTCATGTTTGCTGAGATTACTCACTTGCGTATCTGAGCCAGTGTGTCAGTAACCGTCTTGCATCTCTTCAGCAGCCCGTCCAAACGATGTGGCTCCTCTTTCAGGAACTTCACTGCTTCCACCTCCACACGCAGAACTATTCGCATTTTACTTTGAAGGCTGGGAAACTGAGCTACAGATTGGAGAAGGATCAAATCAAGATTTGGTGCTCGCAAAAGAAACACACAGATATTAGGGACTTTAACAAAACTATCAATTGAAAACTTAAAAAGGTCACATTGGAGTTTAAAGAGGACCTGTCAAGTGCCATAAATAAGTAGTTTTTTTTTAACCTGGTGTAAATACCGCTGTTCTGAAGGAGGCACTGTTTGTCTTTTGTTCCTGCTCCTCTCTATTCCTGAGATACAGTAATTTCTTCCCTGTATATAAATCTGGTATTTTCATCCAACCAGACGGGGTCCTAAATTATTCTCTATGGGAATTTTTATGAGGTTCATGCCCATAAGCGAACACTACCATTCTTGGTGATTGGTACTCATATCGAACAGTTTGATGCTCAGATGGTCGCTATATGAGTATCCGAGGATAATGGAAGTCCATGAGAAACCTGAGCATTTATCCGGAAAATCGTCAGGGAAAATGCTAGAGTTCCCCACTGACTTCCATTATACTCGGGTACTCAAGTCTAACCCATCCGAGCATCAACTGCTCGTTAAGAGTACCAAGCATGATAGTGCTCACTCATCACTAGGAAAAAGACAGGCGTTTAGAAGGAAGAAGGGGCCATATCTCAGGAGTAAGGAGGCGCAGGTACAAAATAAAAAAAAAAAACTGACTAAATTAGGAGAGCAGCAGGATTTACACCAGAGAAAAAAGAGAATTTTGTTTACTTACCGTAAATTCTTTTTCTTATAGTTCCGTCTTGGGAGACCCAGACCTTGGGTGTTTAGCTTCTGCCTCCGGAGGACACACAAAAGTACTACACTTAAAAGTGTAGCTCCTCCCTCTGAGCTTATACACCCCCTGGTGAGCCAGTCCCAGCCAGTTTAGTGCAAAAGCTGAAGGAGAATAGCCACCCACAAGTAGAATAGAGCAAGAGCCGGATCAACCGGAAACTCTGTCCACGACAACAGCCGGTGAAAACACGCGGAACAAGGAAATTGCCAACAGGCAACAGGGAGGGAGCTGGGTCTCCCAAGACGGAACTATAAGAAAAAGAATTTACGGTAAGTAAACAAAATTCTCTTTTTCTTAATCGTTCCTTTGGGAGACCCAGACCTTGGGACGTTCCAAAGCAGTCCCTGGGTGGGAAATAAACAGAAAAACTAAGAAGTAGGCCAAACCTAACTTCACAAATGGGCGACCGCCGCCTGAAGGATGCGTCTGCCCAAGCTCGCATCTGCCGAAGCATGAGTATGCACTTGGTAGTGCTTTGAGAAGGTATGCAGGCTAGCCCAAGTGGCAGCCTGACAGACTTGTTGAGCCGTAGCCTGGTGCCTAAAAGCCCAAGAGGCACCGACAGCTCTGGTCGAGTGTGCCTTGATCCCGGCGGGGGAAGCGCCTGCGTACTCTGGTAGGCGTCCGAAATGGTCGACCTAATCCAACGGGCTAAGGTCGGCTTAGAAGCAGGGAGGCCCTTGCGCCGACCTGTGGTTAGCACAAAAAGAGAGGTGCACCGCCTAAGCGCAGCGGTGCGAGACACATAGATCCGGAGAGCACGCACCAGATCTAGAGTATGTAGAGCTTTTTCAAAGCGATGAACAGGGGCCGGACAGAAGGAAGGCAAAGTAATGTCCTGGTTAAGGTGGAAGGGAGAGACCACCTTAGGAAGAAAGTCCGGAGTCGGACGGAGAACCACCTTGTCTTGATGAAAGACTGAAAAAGGTGACTCCGAGGATAGCGCAGCTAAATCAGAGACTCTCCTGAGAGAAGTTATGGCAACCAGAAATGCCACTTTCTGTGAAAGACGGTACAAAGAAACCTCCCTAAGAGGTTCAAAGGGGGGTTTCTGTAAGACCGTGAGGACCAAGTTAAGGTCCCAGGGATCCAAGGGCCGCCGGTAAGGCGGAATGATGTGAGACGCGCCCTGCATGAAGGTGCGGACCTGAGCCAGCCGAGCGAGACGCCGCTGGAACAGAACTGACAGAGCCGAAACTTGTCCCTTGAGAGAGTTGAGGGATAGTCCTAGCTGCAGACCGGACTGTAGAAAAGACAGAAGGGTCGGCAAGGAAAACGGCCAAGGAGGATGGCCGGAAGAGCGACACCAGGACAGGAAAATTTTCCAAGTCCTGTGATAGATCTTAGCGGAGGAAGACTTACGGGCCCAAGTCATAGTGGAGATGACTTCAGGAGGAATACCAGAAGCCGTCAAAATCCAGGGCTCAAGAGCCACGCCGTCAATTCGAGGGCCGCAGAATTCGGGCGGAAAAACGGACCTTGCGAGAGTAGGTCTGGACGGTCCGGGAGATGCCACGGCATCCCTACGGACAGTTGGAGTAGGTCCGGATACCAAGCTCGCCTGGGCCAGTCCGGTGCAATGAGGATGACTCGACGACCCTCCATTCTGATCTTGCGCAGGACTCTGGGCAAGAGAGCTAGAGGGGGAAACACGTAGGACAGACGAAACTGGGACCAGTCTTGAACCAGAGCGTCCGCGGCGAAGGCCTGAGGATCGTGAGAGCGAGCCACGTAAACAGGAACTTTGTTGTTGTGACGGGATGCCATTAGGTCCACGTCTGGAGTACCCCATTTGCGGCAGATCAACTGAAATACTGCCGGGTGCAGGGACCACTCGCCACTGTCCACGGTTTGACGGCTGAGATAATCTGCCTCCCAGTTGTCCACGCCTGGAATGTGGACTGCGGATATGGTGGACCCGGAGTCCTCCGCCCACTGAAGAATGCGCTGTACCTCCATCATTGCCAGGCGGCTGCGTGTCCCGCCCTGATGGTTGATGTAGGCAACCGCTGTCGCGTTATCTGACTGGACTCGAATGTGCCTGCCCGCCAACAGGTGGTGAAATGCTAGAAGAGCTAGAAGCACGGCTCTGGTTTCCAGCACATTGATTGAAAGGGCTGACTCGGACGGAGTCCAAGTGCCCTGTGCTCTGTGGTGGAGACATACCGCTCCCCAACCGGATAAACTGGCATCCGTGGTGAGAATCACCCAGGACGGGGCCAGAAAGGAGCGCCCCTGGGACAGGGAGAGGGGCCGAAGCCACCACTGAAGAGAGCTCCTGGTCCGTGGCGACAGAGCCACTGACTTGTGTAAGGAGGAAGGCCGCTTGTCCCAACAGCGGAGAATGTCCAGCTTTAGGGGGCGCAGATGGAACTGGGCAAAGGGAACCGCCTCCATGGACGCCACCATTTGACCCAGCACCTGCATCAGACGCCTGAGGGTATAACGGTGGTGCCTCAGGAGAGAGCGCACCGCCAACTGAAGTGACGGCTGTTTGTCTAAGGGCAACTTCACCAGTGCCGGCAGAGTCTCGAACTGCATCCCTAGGTACGTGA
Source organism: Anomaloglossus baeobatrachus (assembly GCF_048569485.1). Taxonomy (NCBI): domain Eukaryota; kingdom Metazoa; phylum Chordata; class Amphibia; order Anura; family Aromobatidae; genus Anomaloglossus; species Anomaloglossus baeobatrachus. Next base: position 386,379,468 of record NC_134357.1, read on the forward strand.
GGCTCTGGGTCGGAGTCAGAGTGGATTTGGGAAGATTGACAAGCCACCCGAATTGGGCTAGAGTGGCGAAAGTGAGCGAGACACTCCGCTGACAGTCTGCGCTGGATGGAGCCTTGATTAGAAGGTCGTCCAGGTAAGGGAGCACTGCCAACCCCTGAAGGTGCAGAACCGCGATCACTGCTGCCATGACCTTGGTGAATACCCGAGGCGCCGTGGCTAACCCGAAGGGGAGAGCCACGAATTGGAAATGATCTTCCCCTATTGCAAAGCGTAGCCAACGCTGGTGAGAAACTGCAATTGGCACATGCAGATAGGCATCTCTGATGTCGATGGACGCCAGGAAATCTCCTTGGGTCATTGAGGCAATGACTGATCGCAGAGACTCCATGCGAAAGTGCCGCACCCGAACATGCTTGTTGAGAAGCTTGAGATCCAGGATGGGCCGGAAGGTACCGCCCTTTTTGGGAACTAGGAAGAGGTTTGAGTAAAAACCTCTGAACCGTTCCCGGACGGGAACTGGTACAATTACTCCGTTGGCCTGCAAGGCTGCCACGGCCTGTGAGAAGGCGGAGGCCTTGGAGCAGGGGGGAGTTGAGAGAAAAAATCTGTTTGGCGGGATGGAAGAGAATTCTATCCTGTAGCCGTGAGAAATGATATCTCTCACCCACTGATCGGAGACTTGTTGAAACCAAACGTCGCCAAAGTGGGAGAGCCTGCCACCGACCAAGGACGTTGCTGGCACGGGCAGAGAGTCACGAGGAGGCTGCCTTAGTGGCAGAACCTCCTGCGGTCTTCTGTGGACGCGCTTTTGAGCGCCAGTTGGATTTCTGGTCCTTAGCTGAGTTAGCGGACGAGGCGGAGGGCTTAGAGGACGACCAGTTGGAGGAACGAAAGGAACGAAACCTCGGCTGAATCCTACCCTGGGTAGGTTTCCTGGTCTTGGCTTGTGGCATGGAAGTACTCTTCCCGCCAGTAGCCTCTTTAATAATTTCATCGAGCTGTTCACCGAACAGCCGAGAACCAGCAAAAGGGAGCCCAGCAAGGTACTTCTTTGAAGAAGCATCTGCCTTCCACTCTCGAAGCCACAACATCCTGCGGATAACGAGGGAATTAGCCGAAGCCACCGCAGTACGGTGAGCAGCCTCTAGCATGGCAGACATGGCATAAGATGAAAAAGCTGAAGCTTGAGAGGTTAAAGAAACCATCTCGGGCATAGGTTCCCTGGTGAGAGAATGTATCTCCTCTAGAGAAGCAGAAATGGCTTTGAGGGCCCACACTGCTGCAAAAGTAGGGGAAAACGCGGCCCCCGCCGCTTCATACACGGATTTGGCCAAAAGGTCAATCTGACGGTCAGTGGCATCCTTAAGGGAAGTGCCATCAGCCACCGAGACAACGGTCCGGGCTGAGAGCCTAGACACTGGAGGGTCTACCTTTGGGGATTGAGCCCACTCCTTGACCACCTTAGGTGGAAAGGGAAAACGGTCATCAGAACAACGCTTTGGGAAGCGTTTGTCAGAACAGGCCCTGGGCTTGTTCACAGCGGTCTGAAAACTGGAGTGATTAAAGAACACACTCTACTTTCTTAGGCGAGGTAAACTGGTGCTTTTCTGCCAGAGAGGGTTGCTCCTCTGAAACTGGCGGATTGAGATCCAGTACAGAATTAATGGACGCAATCAAGTCACTAAGTTCTAAGTCACCCTCGGAAAGATCAATGGGGCACATGGAGTTAGTCTCCGAGCCCCCTGTAAAGGCATCCTCCTCATCCTGCGAGTCCTCTGAGACAGAGCCACGGGATGAGGAGGGAGAGGAAACCCTGCAGCACCTCTTAGGTGGATGGGGTCTGTGTCCTGATGATGAATCCTCTGTGAGCTCCGGCGGACGGAGGCCAGAGGGTAGGGATCCTAAAGGACCCTTAGCAAGAACATTAGAGGCACCCTGTGAAGGGGGCTGATGCATATTCATCAAAGTCCTGGACAGAAGTCCCATGGACTCAGCAAATGACTGGGATATAGACCTAGAGAAGGACTCTACCCAGGCCGGGGGTTCAGCCACAGGTGCAGAAGCAGCCTGAGAGACCACTGGGGGTGAGACTCCAGGCTGTGGCACCTCCACGTTCGAGCAGACCTCACAATGTGGATAGGTGCTCGGTTCAGGCAGCAGGAGCTTGCATGCAGCGCATGTAGTATAAAGCTTTGGAGCCTTTCTCCTCGTGTAAGACATGCTGCTGGAGTGGGAAAAAAGTAGTTTGTACAAGTAAATGAACCCCAGGGAGTATATGCAGAGGTCCACAACCATAGAACGGCTGTGGCTTACCAGACCGCAGGAAGCGGTTTGTGTGCCCTCCAGATCCCGAAGCCCAGACCCTCAATGCACAGCACCTCAGCAGGGATGCAGAGTGCAGGATGGCCCAGCGCAAAATGAATCCTTCCAAGAAAATGGCCGCCGGAGCGAAGAGAGGGGGCGGGACTTGGGGCGTCTCCTGTAGGAGAGCGGGAACTGGAGGGCCATAGAGGCCTGCAGGGGGGGGGAGTCACCTCCAAGTAGTGGGGAGTGTCCCTCCCCTGTGGAGGACGGCCGCCGGGAGGGGCCGCGCCTGTCCCTCTGCATGAGTGACATGCGAGGGCAGGAAACAGAAACTAGGCCTCCGGTGAAGCCGGGGCCTAAATTTGAGCCGCGAGGCCGACGCGCAGGCACCATCGGCGCGGTTCTCAGCGAAAAGCCAGAAAACCCGCCGGAAATGTCAAAACAAGTACCACAAACACTCTCCCCACACAATAAAGGACATGGACCCCAACATATGAACATCTCAGTACTTAGCTGCTGAGACGCAAGGCCAGGTCCCTGGGGATGAGTGCTCCGGTCCAGCAGGATCCTCAAGGGGCTGTGGACGAAGACCGGTCTCCTGTCAAACATGGAGACTGCGGTGGATCCCACTTCAATCCAGAGCCCAGGAGGGATGGTGAAGGAAAACGGCATGTAAGGCTCCAGCCTTGGAAATCAACCTTACAACACCACCGACACAGTGGGGTGAGAAGGGATATGCCGGGAGTCCAGACGTGGACCCCATTTCTTCAATCTTTTTCCAAATAAAAATCAAAAATCTAGAAAAAAACATGAAAATGCATGTGTGGATGTATCCTCCTGAACACAAAGCAATAAACTGGCTGGGACTGGCTCACCAGGGGGTGTATAAGCTCAGAGGGAGGAGCTACACTTTTAAGTGTAGTACTTTGTGTGTCCTCCGGAGGCAGAAGCTAAACACCCAAGGTCTGGGTCTCCCAAAGGAATGATAAAGAAAATAAATATTTATGGCAAGTGACTGATCATCTTTAAGACATAGTAATTCACCAGCCTTCTACAAACAGGTCCTGACAATACTGTAATGCAAGTGAGCATGGCTACATTTCCAGTGAACAGGGTTAGGCCAATTTCAGATGTCCGTGTTTCAGGTACGTGTGACATCCATTTTTAACACGGATGCCACACGTACCCATGTTATTCTCTGGAGTTAGTTACACAAACGTCCGTGTTTTCACATACACACGGAGACATGTCCGTTTTTTCTCTAGCATCACGGGTGTCACACGGATCGCACTCTGTTGTGATCCGTGTGACATCAGTGTGACACGTACCAGACAAAACACGTGTCATTGAAATAAAAAGATTTTCTATATTCACCTGTATCCAGCGCTGCAGTCTCTGGCTCTGTTGTCTCCTGCTTCTGACCCCCGCTAATTATGCTCATTGAATATTCACTGCACCTTGGACCTGGAAGTAGGAGCATCGCCAGGACAGTGCCGGGGACAGCATCGCCGGTGACAGGTGAGTATCCAGCAATCAGTGTGTGTGCAGTGACGCCAGGAGGTTATCCGAGTTCCCAATGAACTCTGATGAAGCTGTGAAGTCACCTTGTGACACCTGCTGTAGCGGTGTCATCAGGAGGTAATCCGAGTTCATAGGGAACTCTGATAACCTCTTGGACATCACTGCACACACACTGCTTGCTGGATACTCACCTGTTAACGGTGATGCTGTCCCCGATGCTGTCCTGGTGATACTGTCCCCAGCGATGCTGTCCCTGGCGATGCTCCTGCTTCCAGGTCTGAGGTGCAGTGAATATTCAATGAGCATAATGAGTGGGAGTCAGAAGTAGGAGACAGCAGATCCGAAGACAGCAGCGCTGGATACGGGTGAATATAGAAAATATTTTTATTTCAAAGACACGTGTTTTGTCCGGTACGTGTCACAATGATGTCACACTTATGCAAACACAGATGTCACACGTATGACCATACCAATGCATGTGGCTTGTACCTGATTAAACACAGACGTCTGTAACCGGCTTCATATAACTGAATAGGATAACTGAAGTGAGCACTAATATATATATATATATATATATATATATATATATGAGTGCAAGCCAAAACTTACATACTATAGGAGGATAAGGCTGCACATCAAACTTAGATAATGGTATAATGCCTCAAGCATATGGAAAAATATTGGAATATACAATGAAAAATGCTACTTGCTAATTTAAACATGTGAATAATGAAATGCATACCTGCCATGAATATTAGGAAAAAGGAGATATTTAGCAATCGCATTGATCAATGTAACTGAGCACCAAGACCTCGTCAAGGTATATCTCTATATTGGGGTCCCTAGCTCTGTGACCCTAACTGTGTGTCATCTCATTGCAATTAAAAACTGCTGTGGGTGGAGAGGGGTAACTAAGGACTTTCTTATATAGGAGATGGAAAAAACATGGCCGAAAGGGGCGGAGCTGTGTTCATTCCATTCATGCTGTGTATATTCCAATATTTTTCCATATGCTTGAGGCATTATACCATTATCTAAGTTTGATGTGCAGCCTTATCCTCCTATAGTATGTAAGTTTTGGCTTGCACTCATATATATATATATATATATTAGTGCTCACTTCAGTTATCCTATTCAGTTATATGTAGTTTTTTTCTGAATGTGAACACAGCTCCGCCCCTTTCGGCCATGTTTTTTCCATCTCCTATATAAGAAAGGCCTTAGTTACCCCTCTCCACCCACAGCAGTTTTTAATTGCAATGAGATGACACACAGTTAGGGTCACAGAGCTAGGGACCCCAATATAGAGATATACCTTGACGAGGTCTTGGGGCTCAGTTACATTGATCAATGCGATTGCTAAATATCTCCTTTTTCCTAATATTCATGGCAGGTATGCATTTCATTATTCACATGTTCAAATTAGCAAGTAGCATTTTTCATTGTATATTCCAATATTTTTCCATATGCTTGAGGCATTATACCATTATCTAAGTTTGATGTGCAGCCTTATCCTCCTATAGTATGTAAGTTTTGGCTTGCACTCATATACATATATATATTAGTGCTCACTTCAGTTATCCTATTCAGTTATATATAGTTTTTTTCTGAATGTGAACACAGCTCCGCCCCTTTCGGCCATGTTTTTTCCATCTCCTATATAAGAAAATCCTTAGTTACCCCTCTCCACCCACAGCAGTTTTTAATTGCAATGAGATGACACACAGTTAGGGTCACAGAGCTAGGGACCCCAATATAGAGATATACCTTGACGAGGTCTTGGGGCTCAGTTACATTGATCAATGCGATTGCTAAATATCTCCTTTTTCCTAATATTCATGGCAGGTATGCATTTCATTATTCACATGTTCAAATTAGCAAGTAGCATTTTTCATTGTATATTCCAATATTTTTCCATATGCTTGAGGCATTATACCATTATCTAAGTTTGATGTGCAGCCTTATGTAACCGGCTTCAGGCTGAGTTCACTTGTCCTATAATCCTCCATTAGAAAGGATCCTGCAGTTGGCAAAAAGGGACTGCAAACACAACTCTTTTGTCCGTTGTTAATTAACTGATGTCTGCAGGATCCGTTTTTTTAACATTGGAATCTATGGAGAATGGATCCTGTTACAGATTACCATTTAGTCATCAGTTATCCTTGCATTTTTAACTAATCCGTTTTTCCTACAAGATCCGTTGTAATGGATAATTACAGGACATGTGAACTGAGCCTAAGGCCCCCTTCACACGTCTGTGTAAAAAACACGTGTTGCACAGTCCATTTCGGACCTCTGTATGGCCATCTGTGTGTCCACGTGGGGAAAAAAAAATTGATATTCATATGAGTTTTTTTTAAAAAAACAATGCTTGAAAAAAGTGCATATCACTTCTTATCCTGATAAAATCTGCTCTGAACTAGACACTGTCCAATGAAAATGTTGTAAAAGACTGGTTCACGAAAAGAAAGCTCCCTAAATTTATTGAAGGGTTTTTCGCATGAAAAGCTCATCGTTTTTGAAAGCCTCATAACTCCACATGTATATGGACTATTTTTTGTTTTCTGTCTTATTTTACTGAATTATACTCTTCTCCTTACCCTTCAGCTCTGTTAGTGTCTCGCCAAGTTGTTTAAGCACTACAGCCTTCTCCTCCAATTCCTGCACGGATATCAGGCGGTGGTTGTGTGCTAGATCCTTCTTAATTTTGTCCACCGATTTCTCTAAATCACTATAACAAGAGAAATAAATATTAATCACAGTAAAAACATAAAAATCAATCATACATACATCACACAATAAGATCCCCAGGCCTAAATGTGTCCATATTGCCGTGACAATACCGCCATTTTCCTTCCACAGAAATACTCACTTGAGCTGCTGCGTGATGAGCTCCTCCTCGTTCAGATACTTCAGCCGCTCTTCCTCCACCATGGCTCTCTGCCGCTGTAATGGGTCTTCATGTTTCCGCACGGTGTCAGTCACTCTCACACTGATCTCAGTCTCTGTGCGCTTCAGCATGCTCCGCACCGTCTCCTGGTTCTGCAGCTAAGGAACAAAGAAAGAAAAAGAGGCATAGAACAAACGGTTAAATATCTTCTGCAATATGTAAGGGGAAAGTTTAACTTCTTTGCATTTTATATATTGGCTCCGGTTCGTTATTGAATTTGAGCCTTTTTTTGTCCAGTTTTTTGTATTTTTCTCCTGTTTTTCATATGGCATTTTTATTTTTATAGGTGTTACCCTGTTTTTGTTTTTTTTTGTGGGCTTCCATAAGTTTTTGAATGATTCATCGCTTGCGACTTTTAAATTTTTTGCGCAAATGTATACTAATCAAGAGTGATTTTATGTACAGTACATCTGAAATTTTTAGCCCAAATTTTGTGACATTTTAGCAGAACCTGTGACTTTTTTGCCCTGAAAAGTCACAAATAGGTTAGAGACAAAAAACAAGAAGCATTTTTAATCTTGTGCAAAAGTCATAAACCGTTTTGAAGAATTTACCGTATATAGTCAAGTATAAGCCGAGTTTTTCAACCCATTTTTTTAAGCTGAAAGTGCCCCCATCGGCTTATACTCGGGTCAGGGTCCCACAAAAAAATATTCTCATATTCTTTACTGCAGTTGAATGCGGCGGTGCAGTAAAGCAAGCAACTGCTGTGAGGCGCAGATTGCAGCGGTGGCCCTGTGTATTGGACACTATCACGGAGGGGTCTATGCCTGCGGTCTGTAAGAGGCACCCCTTGATGATCACGTCCCGTGCACGGAGCCGCCGCTGCAGGCTGCCATCGTGGCTTTACAGCAGTTGAATGCTTTACGGCGCCAGCGGTGCACAAAGCATTCAACTGCTGTAAAGCGCTGACAGCACTGGCGGTGGCTCCGTGCACAGGACTTGATCATCAAGGTATGCCTCTTGCAGACCGCAGGCATAGACACCTCCGTGATAGCATCCTGTACACAGGGCCACTGCTACCGTCAGCGCTTTACTGAAGTTGTAAAGCATTCAACTGCAGTAAAGACATGAAGGCAGACAGCAGCCCCGTGCATTGGACGCGATCACGGAGGGGTCTACAAGGAGCAGCGGAGGTCACTGCGAGAACGGAAGAGAGGTGAGAATAATTTTTTTTTCAGAATAGAGGACAAGAAGGGGACCAGTAGGAGGACATTACTACAGGGCACATTACTAGAGGGCCTAAGGAAGGGGCACAAGGATGGGCATATTACAATAAGGGGACGGGGGAGAAGGACTGGGCACATTACTATGAGGGGGGCAAGGATGGGCACATTACTAGAAGGGGAGACAAGGATGGGCACATTACTACGAGGGGGGACAAGGATGGGCACATTACTACAAGGGGGGACAAGGATGGGCACATTACTACGAGGGGGGACAAGGATGGGCACATTACTATAAGTGGGGACAAGGATGGGCACATTACTACAAGGGGGGACAAGGATGGGCACATTACTATGAGGGGGGACAAGGATGGGCACATTACTACAAGTGGGGACAAGGATGGGCACATTACTACAAGGGGGAACAAGGATGGGCAGATTACTACAAGTGGGGACAAGAATGGGCACATTACTACAAGGGGGGACAAGGATGAGCACATTACTACAATGGGGGACAAGGATGGGCACATTACTACAAGGGGGGGACAAGGATTGGGCGCATTACATTTTATTGGGATCTATTTTTATTTTTGAAACTTCCCAGTAGATGCTGAATTTCCCTCCCTAGGCTTATACTCGAGTCAATACGGTTTCCCTGTTTCTTTTTGTAGAATTAGGGGCCTCGGCTTATACTCGGGTCGGCTTATACTTGAGTATATACGGTAGTTAAAAAATATCAATAGTACAAGACACATACACATGCAAAAGCTACTTAAAAAGTCTGCAAATGATGAATCGGGTCCGTAGTTTTATATCGATGGCCCTGCTCCTTGTTAATGTGAACACAGACTAACTGCTTATTTAATGATACGTTCCTACAATGAGTATTTGCTGAGGTTTTAATGTTGCAGATTTTCTGCAGCATTTCTGCATAATTTGGGTACATTAGGTTACTTGACTTTTTTTTTTTTACATATGTTTTTGACACTGAGTTTTTTTGCCTTTTTGGTATGTCATGTTTTAAAGGGAACCTGTCACCACTTTTTTGGCCTATAAGCTGCGGCCACCCCCACTGGGCTCTTGTATTCAGCATTCTAACATGCTGTATATAAGAGCCCAGGCCAGGGGTATAACATAAAAAACACTTTATAATACTTACCTAACGGTCGCGCGGTGGGCCTTATGGGTGTCTCCGTTCTCCGGTGTAGGCACCTCCCCTTTCGGCCATCTTCGTCCTCTTTCTGAAGCCTGTGTGCATGACACGGCTACGTCATACACACTCGCCGCTACTGCGCAGGCGCACTACAATACTTTGATCTGCCCTGCTCAGGGCAGATCAAAGTGCTCCTGCTCAGGACCTGAATGCCGGCGAGTGTGTATGACGTCAGACACCCGTCATGCACCGCGGCTAGAGAAGAAGAAAAGCAAAAATGGCCAAAAGAGGCGGCGCTGAGACCGGACAACGGAGACGTTCATATGGCCCACCGCGCGACCTTTAGGTAAGTATTATAAAGTGTTTTTTATGTTATACCCCTGGCCTGGGCTCTTATATACAGCATGTTAGAATGCTGTATATAAGAGCCCGGTGGTGGTGGCCGCAGCTTATAGGCCGAAAAACAGGTGCCAGGTTCTCTTTAAATAATGTTTCTTTGGTTTTGATATTTCCTGGTATTTGGCTTTGACAAAATGTTATTAATACAGTCATGTGCAGATTACATGTGTGTTTAGAACATTTCCGTAGCATTTTTTACCTCATTCTAATGCAATTCTATGGGGGAAACTCATGTAAAACTCAGTGAACTCGCAAGAGAAAGTGACATGTTGCGGATTTCAAACATGTACCGCATGTTAGTTTACACTAATCATAGTGGGCAGGAAATATCTTTACATCCCATCCACTTTGCTGGAATCAAAAACTCATATTGGTTCTTGAAGGGGTATTCTCATTTCCAAGATCCTATCCCAGTAGGTAGTAGGCGTAATAATATTAATATTAGCAATACCTTCAATTAAAAATGTAGTATAGTTCTCTTGATTCACTATGTCTCTTACCTAATTTGCAGGGCATTGCAGGACCTTAGTTGTCCATGGTTATGACCACGCATATAGTTAGTTAGTTGCTCATCGTCATAACCGTGGATGCCTAAGGTCCTGCAATGCCCTGCAAATGAGGTAAGTGACGTAATGAATCAGAAGAACTATACTACATTTCTAATTGTAGATATTTCCGAATATTTTTATTATTACTCCTACTACATACTGGGATAGGATCTTGAAGATGGGAATAACCCTTTAACTTAAAAGTGACAACCTGCGTGGGAAGCATTGCATCAATTGAAATGAAGGCATGATAAGGTAATAAATGGCCGGCCCAAGGTGACGAGAGTTGTAGCAGGCCATATTACTGAGGAATTATCGCGTACCTGAAGTTTTTTCAGCTGCTGCAGCTGGTTCCTTAGTTCGCTGGCATTATGTTGCAGGTCATGAAGATGAAGCTGCATGTGCAGGCGAGTGATTGCCTTACTCTGGTCAGCAGGGGTAGAAGTGGACCCTGGAGTAGGAGTGGACATTGGGGTGCCAGCATTTTGAGGTCCAGCTAAAACAAAATAGGAATAAGAATTTAGTAAACTGCAAACAGACCAACATATATACTCCACGGCAGAAGAATAGCATATTTTCCATAATCTGTAAGATGGAAATACATTGTAAACCATTAAGGCTTTTCCCCTCTAATCCATTTACAATATTACTATGTGCACTTTTCTGCTTTCTAGTGCACTTCTCCATCTTACCACCAGAGGTCAGTCATGCCCAGTCACTTTAATGTGTATGCATCTAATATACTGGGGAATTTCTCATTGACGGGCGTTTCATATAACAGTTTGGATCCTACACTGGCGCAATGTGTGCCAAAATTAGAGGAAAACCTCTGCATAAATTGACATGTCTCTGGGCTGTCTGTGCACTAGAGTATATACATATACAGCCATGAGACTTCACCTATAATGTACTTTTCTTACTATGTAATCATAAGCTCTTCTCACTTTTTAAAAATGAGTGTAAAAAAAAAAACAAAGTCACCAAAGATTGTGCAAATATAGCATGTGCCAAAATTTGCAAAGGTTTTTTATGACAGAAAACTAGTGCAAGGAAAAAGAAACTACAGAATAGATACTACGATGGAAAAGTTGCACATTTTGGCACATACCACTTTTAAGCAACAATTTGTGCCTTTTTACTATTTTACAACACTTTGGAAAAATCAGTGTCAGAATGACCGTGATTAGCTATGTAAGTGACCAACGGGCCATATTTATGAATTGGGACTTTTAAAAAAGTCGTAAAAAAAGCCAAAAGCAAACATTTCCCCACAATGGTTATAAATGCCACATACATACTGGCTGTATATTTATTTTACATTTTGTGATCAATTCTGTCCTCTAGTGGCGACAATGGGAAGCCAAAATGTTTACAAGTATGTTTGAGGGAAAGAAAACAGTGGCCTGTAATAAAAGGTCCCAAACCAGTAGTCCTATTAATAGGGAACCAAACGTTTAAATATTTTTGGATATGTTATAGTTCCTATTTAGTAGTGTTAATCAGTGATGATCCTAATCCCCAACTGATAGCTCAAATAAGGGGCTGAAATGGTCAGCTGACCCTCAGGTGTGAGCAGAACAGTGTACAGACCCATAGTCAGGTGTGAGCAGAACAGTGTACAGACCCATAGTCAGGTGTGAGCAGAACAGTGTACAGACCCATAGTCAGGTGTGATCAGAACAGTGTACAGACCCATAGTCAGCTGTGATCAGAACAGTGTACAGACCCATAGTCAGGTGTGAGCAGAACAATGTACAGACCCATAGTCAGCTGTAATCAGAACAGTGTACAGACCCATAGTCAGCTGTGATCAGAACAGTGTACAGACCCATAGTCAGCTGTAATCAGAACAGTGTACGGACCCATAGTCAGCTGTAATCAGAACAGTGTACAGACCCATAGTCAGCTGTGATCAGAACAGTGTACAGACCCATAGTCAGGTGTGAGCAGAACAATGTACAGACCCATAGTCAGGTGTGAGCAGAACAGTGTACAGACCCATAGTCAGGTGTGAGCAGAACAGGGTACAGACCCATAGTCAGGTGTGAGCAGAACAGTGTACAGACCCATAGTCAGGTGTGAGCAGAACAGTGTACAAACCCATAGTCAGCTGTGATCAGAAAAGTGTACAGACCCATAGTCAGGTGTGAGCAGAACAATGTACAGACCCATAGTCAGGTGTGAGCAGAACAGTGTACAGACCCATAGTCAGGTGTGAGCAGAACAGGGTACAGACCCATAGTCAGGTGTGAGCAGAACAGTGTACAGACCCATAGTCAGGTGTGATCAGAACAGTGTACAGACCCATAGTCAGCTGTGATCAGAACAGTGTACAGACCCATAGTCAGGTGTGAGCAGAACAATGTACAGACCAATAGTCAGGTGTGAGCAGAACAGTGTACAGACCCATAGTCAGGTGTGAGCAGAACAGGGTACAGACCCATAGTCAGGTGTGAGCAGAACAGTGTACAGACCCATAGTCAGGTGTGAGCAGAACAGTGTACAAACCCATAGTCAGCTGTGATCAGAAAAGTGTACAGACCCATAGTCAGGTGTGAGCAGAACAATGTACAGACCCATAGTCAGGTGTGAGCAGAACAGTGTACAGACCCATAGTCAGGTGTGAGCAGAACAGGGTACAGACCCATAGTCAGGTGTGAGCAGAACAGTGTACAGACCCATAGTCAGGTGTGATCAGAACAGTGTACAGACCCATAGTCAGCTGTGATCAGAACAGTGTACAGACCCATAGTCAGGTGTGAGCAGAACAATGTACAGACCCATAGTCAGGTGTGAGCAGAACAGTGTACAGACCCATAGTCAGGTGTGAGCAGAACAGGGTACAGACCCATAGTCAGGTGTGAGCAGAACAGTGTACAGACCCATAGTCAGGTGTGAGCAGAACAGTGTACAAACCCATAGTCAGCTGTGATCAGAACAATGTACAGACCCATAGTCAGGTGTGAGCAGAACAGTGTACAAACCCATAGTCAGCTGTGATCAGAAAAGTGTACAGACCCATAGTCAGGTGTGAGCAGAACAATGTACAGACCCATAGTCAGGTGTGAGCAGAACAGTGTACAGACCCATAGTCAGGTGTGATCAGAACAATGTACAGACCCATAGTCAGGTGTGATCAGAACAGTGTACAGACCCATAGTCAGCTGTGATCAGAACAGTGTACAGACCCATAGTCAGGTGTGAGCAGAACAGTGTACAGACCCATAGTCAGGTGTGAGCAGAACAGTGTACAGACCCATAGTCAGGTGTGAGCAGAACAGTGTACAGACCCTTAGTCAGGTGTGAGCAGAACAGTGTACGGACCCATAGTCAGCTGTAATCAGAAAAGTGTACAGACCCATAGTCAGGTGTGATCAGAACAGTGTACAGACCCATAGTCAGGTGTGATCAGAACAGTGTACAGACCCATAGTCAGGTGTGAGCAGAACAGTGTACGGACCCATAGTCAGGTGTGAACAGAACAGTGTACGGACCCATAGTCAGCTGTAATCAGAACAGTGTACAGACCCATAGTCAGGTGTGATCAGAACAGTGTACAGACCCATAGTCAGCTGTGATCAGAACAGTGTACAGACCCATAGTCAGGTGTGAGCAGAACAGTGTACAGACCCATAGTCAGGTGTGAGCAGAACAGTGTACAGACCCATAGTCAGGTGTGAGCAGAACAGTGTACAGACCCATAGTCAGGTGTGAGCAGAACAGGGTACAGACCCATAGTCAGGTGTGAGCAGAACAGTGTACAAACCCATAGTCAGCTGTGATCAGAACAGTGTACAGACCCATAGTCAGGTGTGAGCAGAACAGTGTACAGACCCATAGTCAGGTGTGAGCAGAACAGTGTACAGACCCATAGTCAGGTGTGAGCAGAACAGTGTACAGACCCTTAGTCAGGTGTGAGCAGAACAGTGTACGGACCCATAGTCAGCTGTAATCAGAACAGTGTACAGACCCATAGTCAGGTGTGATCAGAACAGTGTACAGACCCATAGTCAGGTGTGATCAGAACAGTGTACAGACCCATAGTCAGGTGTGAGCAGAACAGTGTACGGACCCATAGTCAGGTGTGAACAGAACAGTGTACGGACCCATAGTCAGCTGTAATCAGAACAGTGTACAGACCCATAGTCAGGTGTGATCAGAACAGTGTACAGACCCATAGTCAGCTGTGATCAGAACAGTGTACAGACCCATAGTCAGGTGTGAGCAGAACAGTGTACAGACCCATAGTCAGGTGTGAGCAGAACAGTGTACAGACCCATAGTCAGGTGTGAGCAGAACAGTGTACAGACCCATACTCAGGTGTGAGCAGAACAGTGTACAGACCCATAGTCAGGTGTGAGCAGAACAGTGTACAGACCCATAGTCCGGTGTGAGCAGAACAGTGTACAGACCCTTAGCTGCGATCAGAACAGTGTACAGACCCATAGTCAGGTGTGGTCAGAACAATGTACAGACCCATAGTCAGCTGTGATCAGAACAATGTACAGACCCATAGTCAGGTGTGAGCAGAACAGTGTACAGACCCATAGTCAGGTGTGAGCAGAACAGTGTACAGACCCTTAGCTGTGATCAGAACAGTGTACAGACCCATAGTCAGGTGTGAGCAGAACAGTGTACAAACCCATAGTCAGCTGTGATCAGAGCAGTGTACAGACCCATAGTCAGGTGTGAGCAGAACAGTGTACGGACCCATAGTCAGCTGTAATCAGAACAGTGTACAGACCCATAGTCAGGTGTGATCAGAACAGTGTACAGACCCATAGTCAGGTGTGATCAGAACAGTGTACAGACCCATAGTCAGGTGTGAGCAGAACAGTGTACGGACCCATAGTCAGGTGTGAACAGAACAGTGTACGGACCCATAGTCAGCTGTAATCAGAACAGTGTACAGACCCATAGTCAGGTGTGATCAGAACAGTGTACAGACCCATAGTCAGGTGTGAGCAGAACAGTGTACGGACCCATAGTCAGGTGTGAGCAGAACAGTGTACAGACCCATAGTCAGGTGTGATCAGAACAGTGTACAGACCCATAGTCAGGTGTGATCAGAACAGTGTACAGACTCATAGTCAGGTGTGAGCAGAACAGTGTACGGACCCATAGTCAGGTGTGAGCAGAACAGTGTACAGACCCATAGTCAGGTGTGATCAGAACAGTGTACAGACCCATAGTCAGGTGTGATCAGAACAGTGTACAGACCCATAGTCAGGTGTGAGCAGAACAGTGTACAAACCCATAGTCAGCTGTGATCAGAAAAGTGTACAGACCCATAGTCAGGTGTGAGCAGAACAATGTACAGACCCATAGTCAGGTGTGAGCAGAACAGTGTACAGACCCATAGTCAGGTGTGATCAGAACAATGTACAGACCCATAGTCAGGTGTGAGCAGAACAGTGTACAAACCCATAGTCAGCTGTGATCAGAACAATGTACAGACCCATAGTCAGGTGTGAGCAGAACAGTGTACAAACCCATAGTCAGCTGTGATCAGAAAAGTGTACAGACCCATAGTCAGGTGTGAGCAGAACAATGTACAGACCCATAGTCAGGTGTGAGCAGAACAGTGTACAGACCCATAGTCAGGTGTGATCAGAACAATGTACAGACCCATAGTCAGGTGTGATCAGAACAGTGTACAGACCCATAGTCAGCTGTGATCAGAACAGTGTACAGACCCATAGTCAGGTGTGAGCAGAACAGTGTACAGACCCATAGTCAGGTGTGAGCAGAACAGTGTACAGACCCATAGTCAGGTGTGAGCAGAACAGTGTACAGACCCTTAGTCAGGTGTGAGCAGAACAGTGTACGGACCCATAGTCAGCTGTAATCAGAACAGTGTACAGACCCATAGTCAGGTGTGATCAGAACAGTGTACAGACCCATAGTCAGGTGTGATCAGAACAGTGTACGGACCCATAGTCAGGTGTGAACAGAACAGTGTACGGACCCATAGTCAGCTGTAATCAGAACAGTGTACAGACCCATAGTCAGGTGTGATCAGAACAGTGTACAGACCCATAGTCAGCTGTGATCAGAACAGTGTACAGACCCATAGTCAGGTGTGAGCAGAACAGTGTACAGACCCATAGTCAGGTGTGAGCAGAACAGTGTACAGACCCATAGTCAGGTGTGAGCAGAACAGTGTACAGACCCATACTCAGGTGTGAGCAGAACAGTGTACAGACCCATAGTCAGGTGTGAGCAGAACAGTGTACAGACCCATAGTCCGGTGTGAGCAGAACAGTGTACAGACCCTTAGCTGCGATCAGAACAGTGTACAGACCCATAGTCAGGTGTGGTCAGAACAATGTACAGACCCATAGTCAGCTGTGATCAGAACAATGTACAGACCCATAGTCAGGTGTGAGCAGAACAGTGTACAGACCCATAGTCAGGTTTGAGCAGAACAGTGTACAGACCCTTAGCTGTGATCAGAACAGTGTACAGACCCATAGTCAGGTGTGAGCAGAACAGTGTACAAACCCATAGTTAGCTGTGATCAGAGCAGTGTACAGACCCATAGTCAGGTGTGAGCAGAACAGTGTACGGACCCATAGTCAGCTGTAATCAGAACAGTGTACAGACCCATAGTCAGGTGTGATCAGAACAGTGTACAGACCCATAGTCAGGTGTGATCAGAACAGTGTACAGACCCATAGTCAGGTGTGAGCAGAACAGTGTACGGACCCATAGTCAGGTGTGAACAGAACAGTGTACGGACCCATAGTCAGCTGTAATCAGAACAGTGTACAGACCCATAGTCAGGTGTGATCAGAACAGTGTACAGACCCATAGTCAGGTGTGAGCAGAACAGTGTACGGACCCATAGTCAGGTGTGAGCAGAACAGTGTACAGACCCATAGTCAGGTGTGATCAGAACAGTGTACAGACCCATAGTCAGGTGTGATCAGAACAGTGTACAGACTCATAGTCAGGTGTGAGCAGAACAGTGTACGGACCCATAGTCAGGTGTGAGCAGAACAGTGTACAGACACATAGTCAGGTGTGATCAGAACAGTGTACAGACCCATAGTCAGGTGTGATCAGAACAGTGTACAGACCCATAGTCAGGTGTGAGCAGAACAGTGTACAAACCCATAGTCAGCTGTGATCAGAAAAGTGTACAGACCCATAGTCAGGTGTGAGCAGAACAATGTACAGACCCATAGTCAGGTGTGAGCAGAACAGTGTACAGACCCATAGTCAGGTGTGATCAGAACAATGTACAGACCCATAGTCAGGTGTGATCAGAACAGTGTACAGACCCATAGTCAGCTGTGATCAGAACAGTGTACAGACCCATAGTCAGGTGTGAGCAGAACAGTGTACAGACCCATAGTCAGGTGTGAGCAGAACAGTGTACAGACCCTTAGCTGCGATCAGAACAGTGTACAGACCCATAGTCAGGTGTGATCAGAACAATGTACAGACCCATAGTCAGCTGTGATCAGAACAATGTACAGACCCATAGTCAGGTGTGAGCAGAACAGTGTACAGACCCATAGTCAGGTGTGAGCAGAACAGTGTACAGACCCTTAGCTGTGATCAGAACAGTGTACAGACCCATAGTCAGGTGTGAGCAGAACAGTGTACAAACCCATAGTCAGGTGTGATCAGAACAGTGTACAGACCTATAGTCAGGTGTGAGCAGAACAGTGTACAGACCCATAGTCAGGTGTGATCAGAACAGTGTACAGACCCATAGTCAGGTGTGATCAGAACAGTGTACAGACCCATAGTCAGGTGTGAGCAGAACAGTGTACGGACCCATAGTCAGGTGTGAGCAGAACAGTGTACAGACCCATAGTCAGGTGTGATCAGAACAGTGTACAGACCCATAGTCAGGTGTGATCAGAACAGTGTACAGACCCATAGTCAGGTGTGAGCAGAACAGTGTACAGACCCATAGTCAGGTGTGAGCAGAACAGTGTACAAACCCATAGTCAGCTGTGATCAGAAAAGTGTACAGACCCATAGTCAGGTGTGAGCAGAACAATGTACAGACCCATAGTCAGGTGTGAGCAGAACAGTGTACAGACCCATAGTCAGGTGTGATCAGAACAATGTACAGACCCATAGTCAGGTGTGATCAGAACAGTGTACAGACCCATAGTCAGCTGTGATCAGAACAGTGTACAGACCCATAGTCAGGTGTGAGCAGAACAGTGTACAGACCCATAGTCAGGTGTGAGCAGAACAGTGTACAGACCCATAGTCAGGTGTGATCAGAACAGTGTACAGACCCATAGTCAGGTGTGATCAGAACAGTGTACAGACCCATAGTCAGCTGCGATCAGAACAGTGTACAGACCCATAGTCAGGTGTGATCAGAACAATGTACAGACCCATAGTCAGCTGTGATCAGAACAATGTACAGACCCATAGTCAGGTGTGAGCAGAACAGTGTACAGACCCATAGTCAGGTGTGAGCAGAACAGTGTACAAACCCATAGTCAGCTGTGATCAGAACAGTGTACAGACCCATAGTCAGCTGTGATCAGAGCAGTGTACAGACCCATAGTCAGGTGTGAGCAGAACAGAGTACGGACCCATAGTCAGCTGTAATCAGAACAGTGTACAGACCCATAGTCAGCTGTGATCAGAACAGTGTACAGACCCATAGTCAGGTGTGAGCACAACAGTGTACAAACCCATAGTCAGGTGTGATCAGAACAGTGTACAGACCTATAGTCAGGTGTGAGCAGAACAGTGTACAGACCCATAGTCAGGTGTGATCAGAACAGTGTACAGACCCATAGTCAGGTGTGATCAGAACAGTGTACAGACCCATAGTCAGGTGTGATCAGAACAGTGTACAGACCCATAGTCAGGTGTGAGCAGAACAGTGTACAGACCCATAGTCAGGTGTGAGCAGAACAGTGTACAGACCCATAGTCAGGTGTGATCAGAACAGTGTACAGACCCATAGTCAGGTGTGATCAGAACAGTGTACAGACCCATAGTCAGGTGTGATCAGAACAGTGTACAGACCCATAGTCAGCTGTGATCAGAACAGTGTACAGACCCATAGTCAGCTGTGATCAGAACAATGTACAGACCCATAGTCAGCTGTGATCAGAACAATGTACAGAGCCATAGTCAGCTGTGATCAGAACAGTGTACAGACCCATAGTCAGGTGTGAGCAGAGCAGTGTACAGACCCATAGTCAGGTGTGAGCAGAACAGTGTACAAACCCATAGTCAGGTGTGAGCAGAGCAGTGTACAGACCCATAGTCAGGTGTGAGCAGAGCAGTGTACAGACCCATAGTCAGGTGTGATCAGAACAGTGTACAGACCCATAGTCAGGTGTGATCAGAACAGTGTACAGACCCATAGTCAGGTGTGAGCAGAACAGTGTACAAACCCATAGTCAGCTGTGATCAGAAAAGTGTACAGACCCATAGTCAGGTGTGAGCAGAACAATGTACAGACCCATAGTCAGGTGTGAGCAGAACAGTGTACAGACCCATAGTCAGGTGTGATCAGAACAATGTACAGACCCATAGTCAGGTGTGATCAGAACAGTGTACAGACCCATAGTCAGCTGTGATCAGAACAGTGTACAGACCCATAGTCAGGTGTGAGCAGAACAGTGTACAGACCCATAGTCAGGTGTGAGCAGAACAGTGTACAGACCCTTAGCTGCGATCAGAACAGTGTACAGACCCATAGTCAGGTGTGATCAGAACAATGTACAGACCCATAGTCAGCTGTGATCAGAACAATGTACAGACCCATAGTCAGGTGTGAGCAGAACAGTGTACAGACCCATAGTCAGGTGTGAGCAGAACAGTGTACAGACCCTTAGCTGTGATCAGAACAGTGTACAGACCCATAGTCAGGTGTGAGCAGAACAGTGTACAAACCCATAGTCAGGTGTGATCAGAACAGTGTACAGACCTATAGTCAGGTGTGAGCAGAACAGTGTACAGACCCATAGTCAGGTGTGATCAGAACAGTGTACAGACCCATAGTCAGGTGTGATCAGAACAGTGTACAGACCCATAGTCAGGTGTGAGCAGAACAGTGTACGGACCCATAGTCAGGTGTGAGCAGAACAGTGTACAGACCCATAGTCAGGTGTGATCAGAACAGTGTACAGACCCATAGTCAGGTGTGATCAGAACAGTGTACAGACCCATAGTCAGGTGTGAGCAGAACAGTGTACGGACCCATAGTCAGGTGTGAGCAGAACAGTGTACAGACCCATAGTCAGGTGTGATCAGAACAGTGTACAGACCCATAGTCAGGTGTGATCAGAACAGTGTACAGACCCATAGTCAGGTGTGAGCAGAACAGTGTACAAACCCATAGTCAGCTGTGATCAGAAAAGTGTACAGACCCATAGTCAGGTGTGAGCAGAACAATGTACAGACCCATAGTCAGGTGTGAGCAGAACAGTGTACAGACCCATAGTCAGGTGTGATCAGAACAATGTACAGACCCATAGTCAGGTGTGATCAGAACAGTGTACAGACCCATAGTCAGCTGTGATCAGAACAGTGTACAGACCCATAGTCAGGTGTGAGCAGAACAGTGTACAGACCCATAGTCAGGTGTGAGCAGAACAGTGTACAGACCCATAGTCAGGTGTGATCAGAACAGTGTACAGACCCATAGTCAGGTGTGATCAGAACAGTGTACAGACCCATAGTCAGCTGCGATCAGAACAGTGTACAGACCCATAGTCAGGTGTGATCAGAACAATGTACAGACCCATAGTCAGCTGTGATCAGAACAATGTACAGACCCATAGTCAGGTGTGAGCAGAACAGTGTACAGACCCATAGTCAGGTGTGAGCAGAACAGTGTACAGACCCTTAGCTGTGATCAGAACAGTGTACAGACCCATAGTCAGGTGTGAGCAGAACAGTGTACGGACCCATAGTCAGCTGTGATCAGAACAGTGTACAGACCCATAGTCAGCTGTGATCAGAGCAGTGTACAGACCCATAGTCAGGTGTGAGCAGAACAGAGTACGGACCCATAGTCAGCTGTAATCAGAACAGTGTACAGACCCATAGTCAGCTGTGATCAGAACAGTGTACAGACCCATAGTCAGGTGTGAGCACAACAGTGTACAAACCCATAGTCAGGTGTGATCAGAACAGTGTACAGACCTATAGTCAGGTGTGAGCAGAACAGTGTACAGACCCATAGTCAGGTGTGATCAGAACAGTGTACAGACCCATAGTCAGGTGTGATCAGAACAGTGTACAGACCCATAGTCAGGTGTGATCAGAACAGTGTACAGACCCATAGTCAGGTGTGAGCAGAACAGTGTACAGACCCATAGTCAGGTGTGAGCAGAACAGTGTACAGACCCATAGTCAGGTGTGATCAGAACAGTGTACAGACCCATAGTCAGGTGTGATCAGAACAGTGTACAGACCCATAGTCAGGTGTGATCAGAACAGTGTACAGACCCATAGTCAGCTGTGATCAGAACAGTGTACAGACCCATAGTCAGCTGTGATCAGAACAATGTACAGACCCATAGTCAGCTGTGATCAGAACAATGTACAGAGCCATAGTCAGCTGTGATCAGAACAGTGTACAGACCCATAGTCAGGTGTGAGCAGAGCAGTGTACAGACCCATAGTCAGGTGTGAGCAGAACAGTGTACAAACCCATAGTCAGGTGTGAGCAGAGCAGTGTACAGACCCATAGTCAGGTGTGAGCAGAGCAGTGTACAGACCCATAGTCAGGTGTGATCAGAACAGTGTACAGACCCATAGTCAGCTGTGATCAGAACAGTGTACAGACCCATAGTCAGCTGTGATCAGAACAGTGTACAGACCCATAGTCAGGTGTGAGCAGAACAGTGTACAGACCCATAGTCAGGTGTGAGCAGAACAGTGTACAGACCCATAGTCAGGTGTGATCAGAACAGTGTACAGACCCATAGTCAGGTGTGATCAGAACAGTGTACAGACCCATAGTCAGCTGCGATCAGAACAGTGTACAGACCCATAGTCAGGTGTGATCAGAACAATGTACAGACCCATAGTCAGCTGTGATCAGAACAATGTACAGACCCATAGTCAGGTGTGAGCAGAACAGTGTACAGACCCATAGTCAGGTGTGAGCAGAACAGTGTACAGACCCTTAGCTGTGATCAGAACAGTGTACAGACCCATAGTCAGGTGTGAGCAGAACAGTGTACAAACCCATAGTCAGCTGTGATCAGAACAGTGTACAGACCCATAGTCAGCTGTGATCAGAGCAGTGTACAGACCCATAGTCAGGTGTGAGCAGAACAGAGTACGGACCCATAGTCAGCTGTAATCAGAACAGTGTACAGACCCATAGTCAGCTGTGATCAGAACAGTGTACAGACCCATAGTCAGGTGTGAGCACAACAGTGTACAAACCCATAGTCAGGTGTGATCAGAACAGTGTACAGACCTATAGTCAGGTGTGAGCAGAACAGTGTACAGACCCATAGTCAGGTGTGAGCAGAACAGAGTACGGACCCATAGTCAGCTGTAATCAGAACAGTGTACAGACCCATAGTCAGCTGTGATCAGAACAGTGTACAGACCCATAGTCAGGTGTGAGCACAACAGTGTACAAACCCATAGTCAGGTGTGATCAGAACAGTGTACAGACCTATAGTCAGGTGTGAGCAGAACAGTGTACAGACCCATAGTCAGGTGTGATCAGAACAGTGTACAGACCCATAGTCAGGTGTGATCAGAACAGTGTACAGACCCATAGTCAGCTGTGATCAGAACAGTGTACAGACCCATAGTCAGGTGTGATCAGAACAGTGTACAGACCCATAGTCAGCTGTGATCAGAACAGTGTACAGACCCATAGTCAGCTGTGATCAGAACAATGTACAGACCCATAGTCAGCTGTGATCAGAACAATGTACAGAGCCATAGTCAGCTGTGATCAGAACAGTGTACAGACCCATAGTCAGGTGTGAGCAGAGCAGTGTACAGACCCATAGTCAGGTGTGAGCAGAACAGTGTACAAACCCATAGTCAGGTGTGAGCAGAGCAGTGTACAGACCCATAGTCAGGTGTGAGCAGAGCAGTGTACAGACCCATAGTCAGGTGTGAGCAGAACAGTGTACGGACCCATAGTCAGGTGTGATCAGAACAGTGTACAGACCCATAGTCAGGTGTGAGCAGAGCAGTGTACAGACCCATAGTCAGGTGTGAGCAGAACAGTGTACGGACCCATAGTCAGGTGTGAGCAGAACAATGTACAGACCTATAGTTAGCTTTGAGCAGAACAGTGTACAAACCTAGAGGCAGGTGTGAGCAGAACAGTGTACGGACCCATAGTCAAGTCGGACCAGAACAGTGTTT
Organism: Anomaloglossus baeobatrachus; assembly: GCF_048569485.1. Lineage (NCBI taxonomy): Eukaryota > Metazoa > Chordata > Amphibia > Anura > Aromobatidae > Anomaloglossus > Anomaloglossus baeobatrachus. The sequence continues at coordinate 386,402,853 of NC_134357.1, forward strand.
TTAAACCCAGTCAGGTGTGAGCAGAACAGTGTATGGAACCATAGTCAGCTTGAGCAGAATAATGTACTGGCCAATAGTCAGGTGTGAGCAGATGTACAGACCCATAGTCAGGTGTGAGCAGAACAGTGTCCAGACACATAGCCCTAAGACTTTCCCCCACGGATTTCTTAAGCAAGGGGCAGAAGGGGTCATCTGATCTTTGGGTGTTAGCAGAACAGAGTATGGACCCATAGTCAGCTGTGAGCAAAATAGTGTAAAGCGGGCTTTACACGGTAGCGATATTGCTAGCAATTTGTAGCGATAGCGAGAGGGTAAGTACCCGCCCCCGTCGCGCATGTGATTGTTTGTGATCGCTGCCGTAGCGAACATTATCGCTACGGCAGCGTCACACATACTTACTTGGTCGGCGACGTCGCTGTGACTGCCGAACAATCCCTCCTTCAAGGGGGAGGGATGTTCGGCATCACAGCGACTTCACCGCAACGTCACTAAGCAGCAGGCCAATCAAAGCGGAGGGGCGGAGATGAGCAGGACGTAACATCCTGCCCACCTCCTTCCTTCCGCATTGTGGCCGGCGGCAGCGATGTGTGCTGCCGCATGAACCACCTGGATAAACAACCCTTACAGATTTTTGAGTTTGGGACGACCTCTCCATGGTGAACGATTTTCACCATTTTTGAGGTCGCTTAAGGTCGCTGGTCAGTGTCACACGCTGCGATATCGTTAATGACGCCGGATGTGCGTCACTAACAACGTGACCCTGACGACAATACATTAACGATATCGTAGCGTGTAAAGCCCCCTTTATGACCAATAGTCAGGTGTAGGCAAAACAGTGTACGGACCCATAGTTAGGTGTGGGCATGACAGTGTATAGACCCATTGTAAGGTGTGGGCAGGACAGTGTACAGACCCATAGTAAGGTGTGGGCAGGACAGTGTACGGACCCGTAATCCGGTGTCAGCAGAACAGTGTACAGACCCATAGGCTTTCTTTTCAGTCCGTACATCGCTCTGCTCATGATTTAGGAACAAACTGTGTAGCTCTCTCCTTGGCATGAGCAATGGGGGGAAACCCAAACTATTCAGCACCTCTAAGCAGGGGCTATAACATATCAAAATAAATGTTTAAACATTTACTCATCCTTTAAGGATACTAGGAGAAAGATCCAAATTATTTACTTAAAGCTTTCTCTGCTTTTTTTCTTGGATGTCTGGCCGTCACTGACTGTTTGTACAGCTTCATTTCTGGCGCATTGCTAATAAGAGCTGTGAAAAAAAAAATCTAGAAAATTAGCATGCAGGTTTTTAGGACATAAGTGGAGGCTGTTATTGTTTTTTACATTACAAATGATCCACTGTACTGATTTAACCCTTACTCACTTGTTGATCCACTGTTGGATGATTCGCTCTTCTCACTAGAAACAGACATGAGAAACCATCAAAATGGAAGACAAAAAACTGACATATGACAATATAATCCATCATGCTGGGTTAATGTGGCTATAGAATTATTTTTTTTTAAAATTCATCCTTATCACTAAGGGCGGCTTTGCACACTACGACATCACAGGTGCGATGTCGGTGGGGTCAAATCGAAAGTGACGCACATCCGGTGAGGTACCTAAACAATGGAGCTCCCCCACAAGTGACCTCATTTTGGAAGCTAGAGCCCTCAAATAATTTTTTTTAGATGTTTGGTGAGCAATTTGAACACTTGGGGGCTTCACAGAAGTTTATAATGTTGAGCCGTGAAAAGAAAAAAATTTTTTTTTACCACAAAACTGTTGCTTCAACTAGGTAGCTTTTTTTTCACAAGGGTATTAGGAAAAAATGCACCATGAAATTTTTTAGTGCATTTTTTCCTGAGTACGACGATACCTCATATGTGGTGGAAAGTAATTGTTTGTGCGCATGGCGGGGCTCAGAAGAGAAGTAGCACCATTTGACAGCAAAATTGGTTGGAATCATTAGCGGACGCCATGTCACGTTTGGAGACCCCCTATGGTGCCTAAACAGTGGAGCTCCCCCACAAGTGACCCCATTTTGGAAACTAGACCCCTCAAGGAATTTATCTAGATGTTTAGTGAGCCCCAAGGGGCTCCACAGAAGTTGATAATGTTGAGCCATGAATACACTTTTTTTTTTTTCACGACAAACCTGTTACTTGAACCAGGTAGCTTTTTTATACAAGGGTATCAGGAAAAAATGCACCATAAAACGTATTGTGCAATTTCTCCTGAGTACGCAGATACCTCACATGTGGTGGAAAGTAATTGTTTGGGCGCATGGCGGGGCTCAGAAGAGAAGGAGCACCATTTGACAGCAAAATTGGTTGGAATCATTAGCGGACGCCATGTCACGTTTGGAGACCCCCTATGGTGCCTAAACAGTGGAGCTCCCCCACAAATAACCCCATTTTGGAACTAGACCCCTCAAGGAATTTAGATGTTTGGTGAGCCCCTTGTACCCCCAGGGGCTCCACAGATGTTGATAACGTTGAACCGTTAAAATTATTTTTTTTTTACCACAAAATTTTTGCATCAATCAGGTAGCTTTTTTTTTTTTACAACGGTATCAGGAAAAAATGCACCATAAAACGTATTGTGCAATTTTTCCTGAGTACGCAGATCCCTCATATGTGGTGGAAATCAATTGTTTGGGCGCATGGTGGGGCTCAGAAGAGAAGGAACGCCATTTGACTTTTCAAACGCACAGACGCGGTGCACTGATCGGCCACTGCAGGACGCACGGTCGGATGAAATACAAAAAGCGTCGGGGATACGGGAAAAAAAAAACAGTCACGCCAAAAATTGAGCAGGGATGCCGATCCGTTAAGTGCATCCCTGATCAGCGCTTGGTGGGACGCATGGACGGATGCGATACAAAAAGCGTCGCGGATACGGAAAAAAAAAGTCAAGCGGGACGCACGGAAGGATGAGGTGAAAAAATGGACAGGAGATACGGAAAAAAAAAAAAAAATTATACTCACAGTACCCAGAGGATTAGCAGGAGGATCACTGACCAGAAGAACTGCAGGAGGAACAGAAGGCAAGCGAGATGGACAGCTTTACAGGAGCAGCAGGCAGGACGTTGGATAGCTCTGCAGAATACCCAGGAAGGACCCAGCGATGGAGGCAGATGTGATCGAGCCAGTGGAGACCTCAGAGCACCCGGTGAAGACAGGTAAGTGGACGTCGGTTGGGAGAGCAGAGGGGGAGTGGGGAGAGCAGAGGGGGAGTGGGGACTGGGATACCAGAGAAGGAGCTGCAGAAGCAGAATAGAGATCATGGGGGAGGCAGGCAGGCAGATTGCGAGGAGAGCAGATCGGGATGTCGGGGGGCAGATCGGGGCGTGGGGAGGGGCAGATCGCAGGGGGGCACGGGCAGGGGGCATCACAAGAGCGCGCAGGGGGCGTCACGGGAGCGCGCAGGGGCTGCAAGGTGAGCACAGTACTCACGTGGAGCAGGAGCAGAAGCGGTGACATCAGCGGCGGTGGCAGCAGCAGCGGTGGGGTGGTACCACAAGTACCAGCCAGTCCACGCTGCAGACATGTTGGGGGAGGCTCCACAGACCAGCACAGGCCTGGGGAGGGCGGCCACCTGCAGATCAGACCGCCCCATTGATTGGAACGTTTGCTTGTCATAGCACGATCGCTCCAATCAGTGCTGCAGGGGCTGGGGGCGACATGTTTGAGGTCCACCTATGATATGCTGCAGCTGCTACAGCATCTCATAGCCGGATCTCACAGTATCGCACTAATTCAGGCATTATTTTTGCCGAAATTAGTGCGAACGATGTGGTTGGCGGTTCAGATTTCAACAGCCAATCACATTGATCGTCAATGGGGGGTGGCGATGCCACCCCCCCTGGGGTCAAGCAAAGGTCCCCTGCTGTAAGAAACAGCAGGGGACATCATTTGAAAGCCGTTGCTATGGCCACGGCAATCAAATGAACTTTAGGCCGTAAAGTTACGTCCCTGGTCGTTAAGTCACGTTAAAATAGGACGTAATTTTACTGCCCGCGGTCGTGAAGGGGTTAAAGAAGACCAACCAACAGGATTCTCTTATATAAACTAAAGCCAGTGCTATACTGGCATTATCAGGCTGATACTATACATACCTTTAGTTGTCAGATCAGATGTATAGTTTCTGAAATACAGGCAAGTAAAGTTTGTGAAATGCACTGTTATTTGATTGATAGATGCTGCAGAATATCTAATAGGTGGGTCGGATTTTTCTAGTTATTCCCGCCCCTGTCTGTCCTTCCTCCCACCTGTCCTTCCTACGTCTGTAATAACTGAGACAGGGGGAGGAAGGCCAGGCAGGCAGACAGGGGCGGGAATAACTAGCAAATCCCGGCCCACCTATTAAATACAGTTAGGTCCAGAAATATTTGGACAGTGACACAATTTTCGCGAGTTGGGCTCTGCATGCCACCACATTGGATTTGAAATGAAACCTCTACAACAGAATTCAAGTGCAGATTGTAACGTTTAATTTGAAGGTTTGAACAAAAATATCTGATAGAAATTGTAGGAATTGTACACATTTCTTTACAAACACTCCACATTTTAGGAGGTCAAAAGTAATTGGACAAATAAACCAAACCCAAACAAAATATTTTTATTTTCAATATTTTGTTGCGAATCCTTTGGATGCAATCACTGCCTTAAGTCTGGAACCCATGGACATCACCAAACGCTGGGTTTCCTCCTTCTTAATGCTTTGCCAGGCCTTTACAGCCGCAGCCTTCAGGTCTTGCTTGTTTGTGGGTCTTTCCGTCTTAAGTCTGGATTTGAGCAAGTGAAATGCATGCTCAATTGGGTTAAGATCTGGTGATTGACTTGGCCATTGCAGAATGTTCCACTTTTTTGCACTCATAAACTCCTGGGTAGCTTTGGCTGTATGCTTGGGGTCATTGTCCATCTGTACTATGAAGCGCCGTCCGATCAACTTTGCGGCATTTGGCTGAATCTGGGCTGAAAGTATATCCCGGTACACTTCAGAATTCATCCGGCTACTCTTGTCTGCTGTTATGTCATCAATAAACACAAGTGACCCAGTGCCATTGAAAGCCATGCATGCCCATGCCATCACGTTGCCTCCACCATGTTTTACAGAGGATGTGGTGTGCCTTGGATCATGTGCCGTTCCCTTTCTTCTCCAAACTTTTTTCTTCCCATCATTCTGGTACAGGTTGATCTTTGTCTCATCTGTCCATAGAATACTTTTCCAGAACTGAGCTGGCTTCATGAGGTGTTTTTCAGCAAATTTAACTCTGGCCTGTCTATTTTTGGAATTGATGAATGGTTTGCAACTAGATGTGAACCCTTTGTATTTACTTTCATGGAGTCTTCTCTTTACTGTTGACTTAGAGACAGATACACCTACTTCACAGAGTGTTCTGGACTTCAGTTGATGTTATGAACGGGTTCTTCTTCACCAAAGAAAGTATGCGGCGATCATCCACCACTGTTGTCATCCGTGGACGCCCAGGCCTTTTTGAGTTCCCAAGCTCACCAGTCAATTCCTTTTTTCTCAGAATGTACCCGACTGTTGATTTTGCTACTCCAAGCATGTGTGCTATCTCTCTGATGGATTTTTTGTTTTTTTTCAGCCTCAGGATGTTCTGCTTCACCTCAATTGAGAGTTCCTTAGACCGCATGTTGTCCGGTCACAGCAACAGCTTCCAAATGCAAAACCACACACTTGTAATCAACCCCAGACCTTTTAACTACTTCATTGATTACAGGTTAACGAGGGAGACACCTTCAGAGTTAATTGCAGCCCTTAGAGTCCCTTGTCCAATTACTTTTGGTCCCTTGAAAAAGAGGAGGCTATGCATTACAGAGCTATGATTCCTAAACCCTTTCTCCGATTTGGATGTGAAAACTCTCATATTGCAGCTGGGAGTGTGCACTTTCAGCCCATATTATATATATATAATTGTATTTCTGAACATGTTTTTGTAAACAGCTAAAATAACAAAACTTGTGTCACTGTCCAAATATTTCTGGACCTAACTGTATTCTGCAGCACCTATCAATCAAATAACAGTGCATTTCACAAACTTTACATCCCTATATTTCAGAAAGTATACATCCGCTCTCACAACTAAAGATATGTACAGAATCAGCATAATAGTGCCAGTATAGCACTGGCTTTAGTTTATATAGAAAAATCCTGGTGTTTAGTCCACTTTAAATATGCTGCTGGAAAAAAAAAAATACACTAAAACCACATGTAAAAACGGCAAAATCAAAAACGCACCAAATACACATTGTGGGAACTTAACCAGGTGAGCGTTTTATATGTATGTGTGCTGTCCATGTTAGATACGGATAGCACACTTAACGCACACAGACCAATATTACTCAATATGGCTGTTTAGATGCAGCATATATCACATTAGAGTAGATCAAGTCATGGGTGTGGAAAACAAATCCCGTACGGATCATTCCTATAACATCCCATTTTTACAGATACATTTCTGCTATTAGCTTATGAAACTATACTTGATCATGTACATATTAAAATTATGCTCTATATATACTTGGATGACACACAAATGTAAAATACGGGTACATGGAGGTGAAAGGACAACAATAAGAATGAAAACTGTCCGAGATTTCTAGATGACAAATGGACAATTTCTTAGGTTTGTCTCATCATGGCCCCGTTACACGCAACGATATATCTAACGATATCTCGCCAGGGTCACGGATTCCATGACGCACATCCGGCATCCTTAGCGACGTCGTTGCGTGTGACACCAACGAACGGCCGTTAACAATCAAAAATGCTCACCTTATCGTTGATACGTCGTTCATTTTCTAAAAATCGTTGCTTGTTGCAGGACGGAGGTTGTTCGTCGTTCCTGCGGCAGCACACATCGCTACGTGTGACACCTCGGGAACGACGAACTAAAGCTTACCTGCGGCTGCCGGCAATGAGGAAGGAAGGAGGTGGGCGGGAAGTTCCGGCCGCTCATCTCCGCCCCTCTGCTTTTATTGGGGGGCCGCTTAGTGACGCCGCTGTGATGCCGCACGAACCGCCCCCTTAGAAAGGAAGCGGTTCGCCAGAAACAGCGACGTCGCTAGGCAGGTAAGTACGTGTGACAGCTCCTAACGATTTTGTGCGCCACGGGCAGCGATTTGCCCGTGACTCACAATCGACGGGGGCGGGTGCTTTCACCAGCGATATTGCTAGCGGATTTTGACACAGATCAGCATCCAAATCCACATTAAAAATTCTTCCAATATACGTATTCTCTGATGTGGATTTTAAAGTGGATTCTTTTCAAATGCCATGTAAAAAACTCAGTGCAAACCCGCCCTAAATTACTCAGACTGCATTTATGCCTCTTATCATATATTAGAAAAAAAATACTAGCCTCCTAAATCTGGAACATATGTAATAAGGCTATGGTTGTGGTTGTATACCCTCTTTTTAGCACAAACACGCAGCTCACATGTTCATAATACAGTATACATTTTTACAGCCACATTTGATAACTGTATTCAATTATTTAAGGATTTGGTGGGGGTCCAACCACTGGATCTAGCACCAATTGGCAGAATGTGGTGCCTTTATTCCCTTTGAAATGATACAGCAGGACGCATGCTCAACTGCTGCTCCATTCATTCCCTATGGGACTCCCAGAAAAAACTGAGCCCACCCGTATAGGGAATTAATGGAGCGGCTTTGAGGTATGTGAACGGCGGATCTATTCTGATAAAAAGTGCCCCATCAGGGATAAAAGTACCCAGTTCTGCAGATCAATGCAGACCCCAGTGGTTGGACCCCAACCGATCTACAAGCTATCAACTACCCTAAAGGCCCCGTCACACACAGAGATAAATCTTTGGCAGATCTGTGGTTGCAGTGAAATCATGGACATATTGTTCCATTTGTACACAGCCACAAACCTGCCACTGATTGTCCACAATTTCACTGCAACCACAGATCTGCCAAAGATTTATCTCTGTGTGTGACAGGGCCTTAAGATTAGGTGATAACCTACCATCACAAGACAACCCCTTTAAAGATCTGAATTATATTTTTCTGCAGTATAGAATAGTAATATGCACACAGTAACAGCAATTGTAAAATCATAATATTAGAATAATCTGCACAAAAGCATCCAGCCCTCAAAAGAAAAAAAAAAAAAATCACAGAAGTGTCCTATTTGTACACTCTGTTCAATAGTGTAGATAAGGTTGGCAACCCTGGTATAAACAATACCCTGCACTTAAGAACCAAGGCGCTTTATTCTTTACACGTGTATTATAAAACCACTCCCGCTGCTGATTATTAGCAATGTATTGTAAAGCCGTGTGCACTTTAAGGCATTTACAACAAGCGATACAAGTGATTGTTCACTCATGCGACCAATAATCCGAGAACTTAATGACAATCGCTCTACATAAATGACCAAAGTGGTAATTTACAAAAGATTAGTGTGTTTATTGTAGAGAAAATGAATGTACAGTATAAAAATAATTGCCGGCGCCTGTTAAATCCTACTATATAACGGCGGTCATCTTAAGTTTTCAGTGGTCTCACAAAAAAATCTGAATTCACTGAGCACAAAACGTGGTGTGTGGGTGTGTGAACAATGAGGATTAAGCATCGACCCCCAAAAAAAGACTATTTCTAAAGGCAATACTACACCAATGGCCGATATGTCAATGGGAAGAAAAGCTACATGCAAAAGGGTCTTATTATGGACCACCTTTTCAGGGTAACAACAAACTCAAAATATGGTAGACACTTAAGAAATGAAATTCCAGATATCTATATAAAAAACACCCCTCTAATGCAGAATGTAGTCACCAGAACTAAAAAAAGAGATCTCCAGTAGACTGTGGGATATAATTACCACTATAGTCATTATTAAACAAAGATGTCAGGGACCTCAGAAAGATCTATCCGGTTGCCTACCGAGCCTCTAATGCATTGTGACCTATTATATGGGTTACAGTATAGGGTGCTTTACACGCTGCGACATCGCTAGCAATCTCGTTAGCGATGTGACACGCCAGATCACAGATGCGATCTGCCGAGATCACACATGTGACCGGCGCTATAAAAATGACCTACGTGCGATCTCGGCAGATCGCATCTGCAATCTGGCGTGTCACATCGCTAACGAGATCGCTAGCGATGTCGCAGCGTGTAAAGCACCCTTATAAGTGCCTACTACATGAAGTATGATCCTCATAGGTCATAGGACAATATTCATCCCATGACAATGTCTTCCATCTCTATACCTGGGATTTTCGCTGTGGGAACTCTGCATGAGAGCACTCTGGACCAGTCCCGTCAAGCTGGCAATCTGTTTCTCCATTGCTTCCATCCGTTCCCTGCAAAACACAACACTAGGAATATTAATACACTGTGTGCAGAATTATTAGGCAAATGAGTATTTTGATCACATGATCATTTTTATACATGTTCTCCTACTCCAAGCTGTATAGGCTTGAGAGCAAACTACCAATTAAGTAAATCAGGTGATGTGCATCTCTGTAATGAGGAGGGGTGTGGTGTAATGACATCAACACCCTATATAAGGTGTGCTTAATTATTTGTCAACTCCCTTTCCTTTGGCAAAATGGGTCAGAAGAGAGATTTGACGGGCTCTGAAAAGTCTAAAATTGTGAGATGTCTTGCAGAGGGATGCAGCAGTCTTGAAATTGCCAAACTTTTGAAGCGTTATCACCGAACAATCAAGCGTTTCATGGCAAATAGCCAACAGGGTCGCAAGAAGCGTGTTGGGCAAAAAAGGCGCAAAATAACTGCCCATGAATTGAGGAAAATAAAACGTGAAGCTGCAAAGATGCCATTTGCCACCAGTTTGGCCATATTTCAGAGCTGCAACGTTACTAGAGTATCAAAAAGCCCAAGGTTTGTCATACTCAGGGATATGGCCAAGGTAAGGAAGGCTGAAAAACGACCACCTTTGAACAAGAAACATAAGAGAAAACGTCAAGACTGGGCCAAGAAATATCTTAAGACTGATTTTTCAAAGGTTTTATGGACTGATGAAATGAGAGTGACTCTTGGTGGGCTAGATGGATGGGCCAGAGGCTGGATCAGTAAAGGGCAGAGAGCTCCACTCCAACTCAGACGTCAGCAAGGTGGAGGTGGGGTACTGGTATGGGCTGGTATCATCAAAGATGAACTTGTGGGACCTTTTCGGGTTGAGGATGGAGTGAAGCTCAACTCCCAGACTTACTGCCAGTTTCTGGAAAACAACTTCTTCAAGCAGTGGTACAGGAAGAAGTCAGTATCGTTCAAGAAAAACATGATTTTCATGCAGGACAATGCTCCATCACATGGATCCAACTACTCCACAGCGTAGCTGGTCAGTAAAGGTCTAAAAGATGAACAAATAATGACATGGCCCCCTTGTTCACCTGATCTGAACCCCATAGAGAACCTGTGGTCCCTCATAAAATGTAAGATCTACAGGGAGGGAAAACAGTACACCTCTCGGAACAGTGTCTGGGAGGCTGTGGTGGCTGCTGCACGCAATGTTGATCGTAAACAGATCAAGCAACTGACAATCTATGGATGATAGGCTGTGGAGTGTCATCATAAAGAAAGGTGGCTATATTGGTCACTAATTTTTTTGGGGCTTTGTTTTTGCATGTCAGAAATGTTTATTTCTAAATTTTGTGCAGTTATACTGGTTTACCTGGTGAAAATAAACAAGTGAGATGGAAATATATTTGGTCTTTATTAAGTTGCCTAATAATTCTGCACAGTAATAATTACCTGCACAAACAGATATCCTCCTAAGATAGCCAAATCTAAAATAAAAAACACTCCAACTTCCAAAAATATTAAGTTTTCATATTTATGAGTTTTTTGGGTTGATTGTGAGCATAGTTGTTGATCAATAATAAAAAAAAATCCTCTAAAACACAACTTGCCTAATAATTCTGCACATAGTATATCCACTGGACACAACATCTAATTCAACACTTAAACTTGGATACAAAGGATATGTGCATACAACATATTTTAGACAGGCATCATTCAAAGAAGATGTTTCTCCTAAAACATCTTCTTTGATGCCCATTACATTATAGGTTTTGTTTTTTAATTTTATATAAAAGGTAGAGGCGGTTTCCAGTAACATGGACAGATCACTTATTTTAGCCACTTCATGGCTTTACAAGACTTAAGCGGGTAAAAGTGGCAAAAGACAGAAAATAAGAACAGCCATATCGCTTGTACATTGCTGTGCATCTGTTCATTCTTTTTAGTGTCTCTTTTAGCGCTTTTTCAGGCAGGATCTGCCTCATAAAGACATTCTGTTCACATACTCAAAGGTAATAAAGTCGCAAAGAATCCTCTCTACCGTGGCTGAAAACATCTACATCTCAAAATGAGATCTCTGCACGTATGACTCTCAGATCATTTTAATTTATCAAACGTCAGAGCAGTCACATTAATCAGGTTAATTAATAAATAATGCAGTTATGAATAAGAAAGCAGCGCTATAAGACTTCAGAAATGAACATCTCATTATTGGACGGCTATCTTAGCATAAGGCATGTTGATTTATTAATACCCTGAAATGTGTTAATTATCAGAATCCATCTTATTGCGTAGCACGCTGATTGCAGAGAACCCATATAAATATTGCTATATTATGCTTTTAAGGATTTTATTGACGTAGTAACTAAAGTAGCTCTATTATAATAATATTCACATTGGTGCTGACTGATCATCTACATGTTGGCCCTCTGATATATAGAGACCCAGGTACTGCCATCTCCTCTTTTGTGCCCTACACTGCCATGTCACTTTGGAAAGTCTATTCTAACCACGGTCTCTATGATAATGTTAACCCATCGTTTTCGGGAAATGAAATTAATACTGTCAGCTGGGCACTTATCCTTTTACTGGCCTTATAAGGAGCCTGTAACTTTGTACATACAGCCCAATCTATGGACAGCACATGGTATATACAGTATATATATATATATATATATATATATAATATTGTATATAAATTTGTTGGAGAAGATTCAGTATAACTTGTGTTGTATTCACTGAAATGCTTGGTGTTTGTCAATGGGCAATTCTACTAGTGATTGACAGCTATCTCTGCATGCACAGTCATACAGGGAAGACTGTCAATCACTGACTAGAACTGCCCACTGGACTCATATGCATGCAAATACCAGGTATTTCAGTTACTGAAACTTCTCCTATAGAAATGTATATGATCTGATCAGCTCTTCTTGCACTATAATATCTTGCCTGCATATCAGATACCATATTTAACATGATAGGTTACCTTTAACAATTTAGATCGCCTTGCTATCAATCATGCTTTTGATAGTACTCCGGTATATGATGTTTACTTGTGACATGCCTGAGATAGCTTTAGATGGGAATCTTGATGAAGAAGTGAAATAACTTGCCACTTGGATAATGAATGATCAATGCATAAAATTAACAGGTTATTGGTCTCACCTTGTCTCCACCTCTTTGGTGGGCACTGGAGAGCTAAAACCAGATAAAGGACGTTCACCTGGTCCAGGGAATATTTCATTGTTGCCCGAGGAAGAGCTGGGATTCCTCTGTTTACCCACAGGGCTGTCCATAAAAACAGAAGAAGAAGAATCCTTGCGGAATGTCTGGCGAACAGGGGAGGAACGGCTGGAAGGCCCTGAATAAGGACTATGGGGACCTTGACTCTGGTTAACTTCGACCATCCTTCCATCTGTCACTTTTTGTGGTGAGGACGGTGGAAGACGGAAACCCATTCCAGGACCATAGGTGTCTCCATATATCTGGGAATTAGGTTTGTACATTCCATCTTCTAGATCTGTCTGTAGAGCAGCTGCAGAATAAGTGCTCAGGGAACGTACTGATCCACGCTTATATAACCCCCCTGGGTAAGAGAAAGGATCCCCAAGTCCAGCTAGGGACTGAGTAGATGTAATGCTAAGTCTTCCTTCATGGACCATTCCATAAGGATCTGAATAGAGTCCTTCATTCTTCACTAGCACCACATTCTTATTGGTCAGATCTTCATCAGGCTTCACATCCCGTCTCTCCAAGATAGCACTAGGACTAGGAGAGACTCCTTGTGCTGGAGGAAGGCCAGACATTCTGTCCCCATGATGCACGGGACTTCCAGCATAAGAAGGTGGTCGTCCACCACTGTAAGACATGCGGGAGCGTGCTGGGGAAGAGGACTGAAGTACTGGAGGAGGAGACCCAGAGGCCAAGTGAGGAGCAGGAGACATACTATTGAGGCGTCGAGTTGGAGAAGAGTCTCTGGACCCATACATCATCTCACGCTGCAAAAGAAGAGTTCCAAAACAGTCAGGACAAACAAAATATTCTAAATACAAGGATTAAAAATCATGCAAATCATGAAGGATGAAAATCTACCAGTACAATATATTTTATATTCTACAGACAGACATGAACATTGTGACTCAAAGCTAATATGATGGTCAGTGAATACAGATATATACATATACAAGACATATGAAACAAGGCACACATCATTCATCCAACAGCCACAAATTGCCACCTTTCTATTAATTTTGCTATGTTTGTACACACATGCAGGGTCATATTGGGACAACAATGTTCTGGGGTCTTCACAATAAAACATCCACTATTTGTGTCCTCCATGAACTTCTTGTGGATTTTTGCTAAGTTACAATATGTTGCCAACTGTGATATTGTTTGCGCTTTATATGGTAATACTATAGTTAGGCATTGTATAATAATTATTATAATTGAACTGTTATATGCTGACTATATGGCACTACAATGCAGGCACTTTACACTAGAATTACGGTATATTTTGCTGTTATTTGGCACTTTATGACAGTCAGTGTTCCATTTAATTTTCTTCTTTATATTAGGAAAATAAACCTCTGCCAAATGCCTCTATACACTTTGATCTAACCCTGCACACCTGCCAAACATAGCTCAGAAACAATGCAAACAAACCAGACACCCAGCAGAAACAGACATACATGTATATACACACGAAACCACAGCACATACATTTTACAACTATACTTATTCCTCATCTGCATACACACAGAAATAGTGACTCCCAAGTACCTCTTTTACAATATACAAACTTGCTCACCAACATAATGTTGGCACAATATCTGCAAGCACAAATTACTGTAACATACAGTATTACCTAGTGTCCATTAGTGCATGAAGACATACAGTATAGCATATCTGTATCCCTAAGTGCACCCAGTTGTGTAGCGAGTGTGTTTGTGGAAGGGTGTAACTACTGCGGTCGCAGAGGTCGCCATTCCGACCGGGCCCAGGTGGTTAGGGGCCTGCGGCTGCCCGGCAGATCAGCAGCCAGCTTTCTGTGAGAGAGGAGCTGCGCTGTTCTGTCGCAGATTACGCGACCGCTATATGACCTGGTGACTCCGCTGACACCGAGCCCCCCTGCCCGCTGTCACCGGCGGCGGCAGCAGGCCCCCGTCCCTCGTCATCGCACACTGCAATGATATTGCATGGAGCAACCGGCGCCGCTGCATGCATCATCCGTCTCCCCCTGGGCCTGTGCGGTGACATCACTCCTGTGCGACTGCTGTGCTGAAAGCACAGAGTGCAGGACGGGAGGACGCCAACCGGAGCAGCAGGGGAATGAGGACAGCGGTGAGAACGAGCAGCGGTGAAACAAGGAGAGGTGAGGACAGAGGAGCGGCGTAAGGAGGAGAGAGGTGAGTACTTTTCTTTTTATAAATCAGTGAGTACACGGTGGCCAGAGACCTGGGGGGCTGCATGATACATGGAGGCCTGGGGGGGGGGCTGGCTGCATGATACATGGAGGCCTGGGGGGCTGGCTGCATGATACATGGAGGCCTGGGGGGGCTGGCTGCATGATACATGGAGGCCTGGGGGGCTGGCTGCATGATACATGGAGGCCTGGGGGGGCTGGCTGCATGATACATGGGGGCCTGGGGGGGCTGGCTGCATGATACATGGAGGCCAGGGGGGCTGGCTGCATGATACATGGAGGCCAGGGGGGGTTGGCTGCATAATACATGGAGGTCAGGGGGGGGCTGGCTGCATGATACATGGAGACCAGGTGGGGCTGGCTGCATGATACATGGAGGTCTATGGGGCTGTATTATACATGGAGGTCTATGGGGCTGCATAATTAACATGAAGGACACCTTATACATGGACGATAGGGGTGCATTATACATGCATGGAGGTCTAGGGGCTTCATTATACATGGAGGTCTATGGGGATGCATTATACAACATGAAGGACACCTTATACATGGACTACAGGGGTGCATTATACATGGAGAAGTATGGGGCTATATAATACAAAACGAAGGACACCTTATGTATGGAATATAGGGGTGCATTATACATGGAGACGTATGGGGCTGCATAATACAATATGAAGGTTTAAGGGGCTGAATTATAATACATATAAGACTATGGAGGCTACATTATAATATATGGCGGACTATGGAGGTTATCTTATACATGGACTATGAGCGTGCATTATAAAACATGGAGGACTATGTGGTGCAGTATAATATATGGAGAACTATGGGGTGAATTATAATATATGGAGAACTATGGGCGAATTATAATACATGGAGAACTATGGGAAATTCATTATAATAATTGGAGGGCTATGAGGGTTACTTTATACATGGAGGACTATGTGGTGCAGTAGTATAATATATGGAGGACTGTGGGAAATGCATTATAATACATGGAGGACTAAGGAGGTGCATTCTAATATACTCTTTATACTATATGGAAGGCTATGTGGGGGCCATTATAGTATTTGGAGAACTATATACGAGGGGGGAGAAAGATACAAGCATCAGATGGGAATGTTTTGTGCTGAGGGAAAGAGGCTCTTTCCCTCAGCACCCAGCTTTCCTATGCTCTGCTATACATCTTCTCTCAGCACCCAGCTTTCCCATGCTCTGATATGGGAAAGCTGGGTGTTGAGGGAAAGATGTATAGCAGAGAATGGGAAAGCTGGGTGCCAAGGACAAGATCGATATCAGAACATAGGAAAGCAGGGTGCTTATAGAGGGATTTCAGATCATGGGAAACCTGGGTGCTGTGGGTAAGAGCCAAGTGTCAGCATCATTATCCCATACCCCAAGTGTCAGTGTACATGGAGGGGGGGGGCCCAGGTCCAAACTTTGCACCAGGGCCCATCAAACTCTAGTTACGCCTGTGTATGTTTGTGTGTGTGTGTGTGTGTGTGTGTGTGTGTGTGTGTGTAGGGAGGGACAAGGGCAGAGGGTCTGGGTGCAACGTTCTTGGGGATGCAAAATTAAAAAAAGAAATAAATAAAAGTAGCAGTGGTGTCATTAGCGCTACAGATAGAAAGCAAAGCACATGCCCAGACTCCTTGCCATCAATATTGCCCCTGCCCGGGATCTCTGGGTGAGGACTGCTGTGAATTTTATTATCAACATAATGCAGGTATTGTTGAATCCTGTGGTAGAGCCATAGATTCCCTTGTCCCAAAAACCTTCACCCTGTTGCCTTTGGGGCTGATGTAGACCAATAGCTTAGAAGACATCAGCATCCCAGTGAAGGTCAGACAAGGACATCACTGCATTGTACGGCCTATGCAGGCCCATTCTGTGTGCAGAGAAGAGGAGGACTCGGTAACTTAAGATTATAAAATGACACAGAAGTAATAATATTTATTCACTTATATAGCTCCATTAATTCCATAGCGCTTTCCATACATCAGCAACACTGTCCTCATTGGGGTTCACAATCTAAATTCCCTATTAGTATGGCTTTGGAGTGTGGGAGGAAACCGGAGAACTTGGATGAAACCCAACCAAACATGGGGAGAACATTCAAATTCCTTGCAGGTAGTAACTTTATTCATTTTAAAGGGGCACTCAACGGGTATCATTACTTATTAAGCTGAGATTAAGAGGGCATTAATTGTTTTATGAGCACACTCCCAGACTGCAGTATTGAGATAGGGGGCATAGTAATGTATACTCCTCCTCTTGTCTTTTTTCCACCTTAAACAAAAAATTCTGGATTATACTATATTTTTCCCCATTTATTTATGCTGTGACGTCACTCGAGCCCCGAGTCTAAACAGTGCCGGTTTCGGTCTCCCCACCTTTGGACTAAACAAGCAATCAACAAGAAATGAGCTGCTGAAACGGTGCCAGTACAGGAGGAGAGTATAGGTTTTTTTATTTTACCTGGGGGAAACCCCTTTAAATGCCACAGTGTGAATGTCCATCTACACATTGCACTTATCACAACAGGTGAGGTGTCATTACCAAGGCTGCTTTAGTCCTCTCCTGAATTATGTAACTACTAGGGATGATCGAATATCACAAATATTCGGCAATATTCGTCTTCGCGAATATCCGACAAATAGATCGTCGCTATGCGAATATTCGAAGCGCAATGTAAGTCTATGGAAAGCCCGAATAGTTGCTATTCGGCAATTACTCGGGTTTCCCACAGACTTACATTGCGCATCGAATATTCGCAAATAGTCGAATAGCGGCGACCTATTCGGCGAATATGGGAGTAGACGAATATTTGAGGTATTCGATCATCCCTAGTAACTACTTATTTTTCTTGCCGGCACACACCACCGACCGATACTTACTATCTTTCTTAGGCCTAAGCCACACGGCGAGAAAATCGGTGCGAGTGGAGTGCGATAAAACATCGCATTCCCCTTGGACCAATTCTAGCCTGTGTGTCAGCGCACATGAGCGATTACTTTCTCAGTCCTAATCGGACCGAGAAAACAATTGCAGCATGCTGCGATTGTAAGGCGAGACTTTTTTCTCTCGCACTCATTCAAGTGAATGGGGTGAGTGAAAAATCGCACTGCACTCGCGGTACACTGGTGTACCGCGCATGCAGAGCGAGAATCGCATTAGCCGGCTACGGATGAAAGAGGGAGAGAAATCCCTCCCACCCCTCCTCCGTGCCGGCCCGCCCCTCCTCAGTGCCGGCCCGCCCTACGCAGCTGAGGTGCCCTTGCAGGGTCGGACCTCAGACGCAGGCACACTTGCATAACACTCGGCTCCTGCTGTGCTGCCAGCGTGAGCCGAGTCTCATGCGAGCATCGCAGTAGTGCTCCGTGTGGCCCCAGCCTTATTGTAAGCCTATGAAGGCCTGATTTTGAGTCTCCAATATGTACATGTACATTGAGAGAGTGACTTCCAGCCCACACAGAAACACTGTGTGAGCCAGCTGACCACAAATGCAGGAGAGGACCAGAGCAGCGCTGAAAACGGCAGGAGGCAGCAACTGGTAAGTATCTTAATGCACACAGTGCATATACATTACTCATAACTAACGGATAGGGAAAAAAAATGCTGGAGTTGTAAAATTATATATGACTGCGCACAATAACCTCTTATGTACGTATATAGAGCAGGTTTTATTAGACGCCAGGCTAGGAAGATGAAGAATCCTCAATAAGGCGCGCTCTGTAAATCATGTCTAACTCTATTTCCATAAATCACTTGGTATACAGCCTGCTGCTCTGTTACTCGCACCACATATTAATTAATTAAAATCAGAAGCACATTACCTGCTACCTATCTGTCTCCCATACCCCTGACAGTAATGAAATGCACATTAGGCAGGAGAAGGGAAATCCCTGTGATGTGAAGAAGCTGCAGACATTTGTATGCAGGATCACACCTACAGTTTCCACTGATAGGAATAGGAACATAGGGAAGAGAGCGAGAGGAGCACTCTCCAAGATGACTCATTAGCACAGACAAGCGTTTCAGGAAAGTGACTGCTAATGTATGCAGAGTGAGACTCCTATTACTTGCTTGCTGTATACACAATGCCATATACTGGATGCTGAAATTACTCTGGATAGCAAAAGGCAGACTTACTTAATGCAAGTATACCACAAAGCTTGAACGTTACATTACCCGCCATAACTGCTTTGTATTCCATGGCTGACCCAACAAGAATAAACATGAGGTAGTGCATATGGAATCATTTCTTATAATAAAGGGACAAATCCGATAAACAGTGTTCATGTCTTTGGTAACATTGCAAATGTTTCTGAACCAATGGAAATCTGGGGAATCAGGTGGAAAATGTATGGATGAAGCAGATTGCCGATATTGTTACTTGTGTAATAAAGCCTCCAATATAAAATAATGCAAGAGTTCTATTGATACATTTTGGTCCCTAAAACAAGGAAGCCATGATGTTCTTATGATCACCATGCCCTTTTAGCTATAGGTTAGATAAGCCAAGTGTATTCACAATACCAGGTCAGCCAAAAAGTGAGAGAAATGAATGGCACTAGCTAGATTGCTGTCGCCCCAATTACTTTAGCAATTGGTAAAGGGTTTCAGCTATCGGCCTTAAGGACCCGTCACACGCAGCGATATTGCTAGTGATATCGCTAGCGAGCGTACCCGCCCCCGTCGGTTGTGCGTCACGGGCAAATTGCTGCTCGTGGCGCACAATATCGTTCGGAGTCGTCACACATACTTACCTGCCTAGCGATGTCTCTGTTGCTGGCAAACCGCCTCCTTTCTAAGGGGGCGATTCGTGCGGTGTCACAGCGGCGTCACTAAGCGGCCACCCAATAGAAGCGGAGGGGCGGAGATGAGCGGGCCGAACATCCCGCCCACCTCCTTCCTTCCTCATTGCCGGCGGCTGCAGGTAAGCTGTAGTTCGTCATTCCTGAGGTGTCACACGTAGCGATGTGTGCTGCCTCGGGAACGACGAACAACCTGCGACCTCAACAATCAACGATTTTATGAAAATGAACGTGTCAACGATGGATGATTTGGTGAGTATTTTCCATCGTTAACTATCGCTCGTTGGTGTCACACGCAACGACGTCGCTAACGATGCCGGATGTGCATCACAGAATCTGTGACCCCGGCGATATATCGTTAGATACGATGTTGCGTGTGACGGGGCCTTTACTGCAGCCAGATCATATTGACATTGACTATGGATATTCTGAAGTGTGGGAAAACCTCTGTTTAATGACAGTTCTTTAATATAGTCTGTAATACAGAGACAAGTAACAGCCATTTATAGTATAGTGACAAACAACAAACCTCATATAACAGTATGCGCATCATCTTTAATCCCACACATAAAAGCAATCTAGTTGCACAGACAAACAACATTCATGCACATGCACGGCTCCCATTCCACACAAGGACACACATGCTTCTGGGCTGGGAGCAATCGCTGCCACCTACTTCCAGCCCCCAGCCCAGACCCAGCCAAAGCCGGTGACAGCAGTCTGACCAGCGGTCTTTTCCGCTTACTCTCACGTCCCCGTTGGTGATGTGAGGAGCAGGAAACGAGGAATAAATGGGCTCCTTCCGGTAGATCTTTATAATACTTCTGTCCTGAATGTCTCTGAATAAAGAAAAAAAAAACAGATAAGACATTAGTTAATAAAATCAAAGTGATCACCCATGAGATGAGACTCCATGATTCTGTCATTATGAATGTATATACATACCCTGTTTCCCCGAAAATAAGACATCACTTGAAAATAAGACCTAGTAGAGGTTTTGCTAAATTGATAAATATAAGGCCTCCCCCGAAAGTAAGACCTAGTAAAGTTTTTGTTTGGAAGCATTCCCGCCGAACAGAACACCGGTGAATGTTGTACATGGAAATAATGGTAGTAACAAGAAATTCTTGATAGGATTCACAGTTTGTTTATGCTAGTTTGTGATGATCACTACTGTACATTATATAATAAATGTTCATTTTTTTTTTGTTCAACAATAAATGTGACTTCTTTTTCATGGAAAAATAAGACATCCCCTGAAAATAAGACCTAGCGCATCTTTGGGAGCAACAATTAATATAAGAACCTGTCTTATTTTCCGGAAAACAGGGTATGTAGTTACAGTCTGTGAATTCACGAATGAGTTGGTCAATGGCACATTCATCTTGCTGTCATTCAGTCTTCGCAGTAGGATTTGTACCTGATGAAGTCCCTAATCCACTTGTAATCAGATATATGTACTAAAGGTTCTGTTCATTTCAGTTAGGATCCAATCTATATATCCCTGACCCAATAGCATCTAGCTCTATACTGAATCTGTTCCGCCATCTATTTACCTACCTAAACTGGACATTTCCATTTCTGTGTGTGGAATAATCAGAACTCTTAGGCAGAATGTCCACTGTCTTAGACCCGCAACACACCGTTTTTTTGTACGTGTGCGGTACGTATTTGCACGTACCGGAGACACGTACACACGGAGACCCATGTTATTCAATGGTAGATGGCACACACACGTAAAATCACACGGAACGGGTGTCCGTGTGGTAAGTACGTGTGTGCGCTTTTCTACACGGACGACATGTCCGTTTTTGGCCGGCAGCACGCAGGCACGGACCCACTTTAGTCTATGGGTCCGTGCCTGCACGGACCGCACACGGAGTATGTCCGTGTTCAGCACGTATCGTCCGTGTCCGTTTTTAATCACGAAATCTGAGACACTTGTTACCAATCTATCAGGTCAATTGATGGCAAACAAAAACACCAGGATCTCATGATGAATGATTAACAACGTTAATTGGGTAAGAATGCGGGCCTTTATAAACGGACAGCACACGTACGTATTTTATGTCAATACGGACATTCCACATGCACACACGGCTCGCATACGCCATCACACGGATGCCATACGTACCGGAGAAACGCCACTAAAAAACGGAACACGTACCCGAAAAACGGACCGTGAGACACGTAAGATTTTTTTGCGGAAGTGTGTTTTAGGCCTTAGGGTTAAGTTTGACTCAGATTTGTTCATTACCACCTATATTTAATCTGTTGCCCATGCATGCCATCGGCATTTCAGTAAAACATCTACAGAATCTGCTCTTTCCTTCCTGTGAAAACAGAAGTGTTGCTGTTGCTCTAATTTATTCTAGCAGTCTTCAATTCTCCAAATTCTTTCCTCTCCATTCTGGATGCAACCAGGCTTATATTCCTGTCCAGCCTCTACACAGGTGCCTTTATCCTGTGCCAGTCATTACAAGGGTTGCTCAATTACTGCCAATGATCTAAAGGGTGTTTTACACGCTACGACATCGCTAGCTATAGCTAGCAATGTTGTGTGCGATAGCTGCCGTAGCGAACATTATCACTACGGTAGCCTCACACGCACATACCTTGTCAGCGACGTCGCTGTGGCCGCCGAACAATCCCTCCTTCAAGGGGGAGGTGCGTTCGGTGTCATAGCGATGTCACTGAGGCGTCACTAAGCGGCCGGCCAATAGAAGCGGGGGGGCGGAGATGAGCGGGGCGAACATCCCGCCCACCTTCTTTCTTCCTCATTGCCGGCAGGACGGAGGTAAGGAGATGTTCGTTGTTCCTACGGTGTCACACATAGCGATGTGTGATGCCGCAGGAACGAGGAACAACATCGCTACTTACCTGACAACGATTTTTTGTAATTAAATGACCTCTCCAAAACAAACGATTTTTGTCTTTTTTGCGATCGTTTTAGGTCGCTCCAGCCTGTCACACGTTGTGACGTCGCTAATGACGCTGGATGTGCGTCACAAACACCATGACCCCAACGATATATCGTTAGCGATGTCGCAGCGTGTAAAGCCCCCTTAAGGCTCTCTTCCTTTATAATCTAAACTTCCCACTCCCGTTTCCAAGAATTTCCTCGTGCTCCACCAGTTCTCCTGAATGTGATATCTCGGACAACCAGATTAATTCCCAACATCCATAGTTTTGTGTCCCCAAACACTTTTTTAAGCAGCGCTTTTACATTACTTAATCTTAATTTCCTCTTTCTCTCTTTCAAACCTTAATTTCATAGTATACCCTACATTCCACGCTCCCAAATGCTCACCCAATATTATGTGTACGTCCCTATTTGTTTTTATTAAAAATGGCTGTACCATGTATAAAACCAATATCTTGTGTTACCCCTACTTCCTCAGCTCCTGGGATCAGGGCCCTTACTCCTCATGTTTAAAATGTTGAATAGCTTATTACTAAGTATTGTCTGGTATAGACTGTATACCCTCTGATTGCATACTGCTGCGGAATATATCAGTGGTATAAAAATAAAATTGATCATGCAGCTATTAAAGTTTTTTGTTGTTTTTTTTTTTGCTTTGGACAATGATTTATCTGGGTTTACAGACCATAAGCTCAGTGTTCCAGATGTCAGATATGTCTTCAGCTATGAGAGGAACCTGGGCAGCAAGTATTCAATATCCCTATAATATCACCACAGAGGACATAAAATAAGACACTGTTCTCACTGAAAGCAACGGGGGCTGCAATACAAAAGATAACATATACGGCAAATCCGCAAGGAGCTTTACTGCATATTTGTTGATGTGTTGATGTGTCAATGTGCCCTTCATGGGGTTTGTCGCATAAACAACATATCGTATTTTTCGGACCATAAGACGCACTTTTTTCCCCCCAAATGTTGGGGGAAAGTGGGGGGTGCGTCTTATGGTCTGACTATAAGGTTGCGGGTGCGGGGAATGAGGGTGCCGCGGTGGAGCGGGTCATCGGCGGCACCAGCAGGCTGTAGCAGCCTGCCGTGACCACGTGGGCCCGCTCATTACATATGCACGCCCATCCTCGCGCCCATCATCTCTCAGCGAAACCGGCGCTGACAGGTGGGCGGGGGGGGGGGTGCGTGCATAATTAGCAGCCGGCCGTGATCACCCCTGGCAACTACAGCCTGGAGTGATCATGTGCGGCTGTATTCACTGCCCCCCGTGCATCATTATCAGCGCGGGGTGCAGTGAATCAGTGTACTCACCCGTCACCGTGTGTGGAGCCGCCCCCCTGCAGCATCGCGTCTTCCTGTTTGTGCCGGCGGTCAGCTGATCTGGACACTAGCGGCACGCACCGCGATGATGTCATCGCTGTGCGCGCCGCTAGTATCCACCAGAATCGATCAGCTTACCGCCGGCACAGACAGGAAGACGCGATGCTGCAGACACCGGTGACGGCTCCACACAGCGGCGCTGCAGCTGAGACAGAGATCGGTGCTTCAGGGAGTGAGGAAGGGTAAGTATAAACGTTTATTTTTTTTTTCCTGTGCCACAGGATACACGCCATTTACCAGGATGGGGGCATTTCATGAGCAGGATGGATGGGAGCATTTCATGAGCAGGATGGATGGGGGCATTTCATGAGCAGGCTGGATGGGGGCATTTCATGAGCAGGATGGATGGGGGTATATTATGAGCAGGATGGATGGGGGCATATCATGAGCAGGATGGATGGGGGCATATCATGAGCAGGATGGATGGGAGCATATCATGAGCAGGATGGATGGGAGCATATCATGAGCAGGATGGATGAGGGCATATCATGAGCAGGATGGATGGGGGCATATCATGAGCAGGATGGATGGGGGCATATCATGAGCAGGATGGATGGGGGCATATCATGAGCAGGATGGATGGGAGCATATCATGAGCAGGATGGATGGGAGCATATCATGAGCAGGATGGATGGGGGTATATCATGAGCAGGATGGATGGGGGTATATCATGAGCAGGATGGATGGAAGGTATATTAATAGCAGGATGGATGGGGGGTATATTATTAGCAGGATGGGGGGTATATGAGCAGGATCATATACAAGGCAGGAGGATCCTTATCAGAATGGGGTACCTTAGTAGAGAATTTGGGGACATTACCCCCATAACAGTGTCAGCAGCAGATCCTCGCCCCATAACAGTGTGTCATGACCATATTTTTTGGTTAAAATTTTATTTTCCTATTTTCCTCCTCTAAAACCAGGGTGCGTCTTATGGTCAGGTGCGTCTTATAGTCCGAAAAATACGGTATGTAATGTAAGCTCAGAAGTTATAGACAGGAGTAGTGACCACATGTCCTCTTCAGAGCATTCACAGTGGAGACATTGGGTTCACTGGGATTAGAGAGTATCTGAGCATCTGATGCCACCAGACTCATATCATCCATCCTATGGATGGGTGGGTTATAAGTGTTGCTTATTCAGGGGAGGACATATCATTGGTGTTACCTGTGCAGCTACACAGTGGCACAAAAGGTAAAGAGCCTACTTCGACCTCCAAAGACCTCCAAAGAATGTGGAATTGTGCATTATGATGAGCTATTGCACCGCAAAGAGTCCTTATACCATTCTTGGAACCTGACAGCATGGTGACAAAAAATCCAGAGTGCTCTGTTTTACTCTGGAAAATTGCAGCATTTCCAAGAAAAGACAGAATGAGTAAAAATAGCCAATTGGTGGTTCCATTGAAGCTTCTCCCTTCCTGGGTCAATTAACAGGTTTATTCCAAAATGCAAATAGGGAAAGATATGTCAATCAAGCCAACCTCAGCTTGGTGAAGCCAGAGGGAGCTGACCTATGGATACTACATTTTCCTTACACCTGTCTCTTTTTTAAAGGGGAATTCCCATCATGTGTAGGATATGTCATAACTGTATTGCAGATGCACGAATGGTACCGACATCTGTATTGAGAACAGGGCCCCATTATACGCTCCTGCCAGTGGAGAGGTGGTTGGAAATCCAATACAAATGAAAAGGAATTCTAACCACTTCTCCACCGGCAATGACATGTATCAGGACCCCATTCTTCAGATAGAGGCAGGTCCAATTAGTGGGATCTGTATCTCCTTTAAATTAGCTGCATACCCTGTGAATATGTCATAAATATATGAGATGGGACTATCCCTTTAAGCTATGTTTTATATTTAATGCTGTGGTGATTTAGAGAAAAGCCTAGCTAGATTTAATGAGGGAGCCTGTCTGGACATCATGTTTAATGTTGTCCATGACTCAGGTAGCATGAAACTGCCAGCCATTTCCCATTAAAATATATTCTGCTCTCATGGAAGATACAAGCATGTATTAACTAAACTTCTACTTTCCAGTGGACATCGCACTTTTGCATCAATCAGTTCTGCGATGGCCTCTTACGAAACAGTCACTTCTTGGTCTATAGTCACACCTGATCCATACCTGACATCTTCTAATTCATAGAAGACGTTCCGGGACTCGTCTTTGATTAGTATAGCCGTGTTATGTGATTTCAGCATTCCCATGGTGAGCTTCTGCTGGAACATGTGCACTATAAGAGCATGTAATGTGTCCATGCTGGTGATCTCATGAGTAATGTGCACCCGTCTTGTTTCATCACCGTACTGCAGGAACAAGACACCTGGAAGAAAAGTGACATTCCCCCCATTAAATGTACAAAGAGGTAGGTTTGCACACAATCTCCTACAGTAACAATATAAAGAACACATGTATAATTTACAGACCTGGTGAGCGTAGTTTGGTTTGGCTGGTGGATCGAGATAGTGGCAGGCTTTGCCTAAAACGGTTCATCCTGTTAAAACCAAGCGGCAACTCTGCTTCAGACATGGTCTCCAGCGATTCAGCCGAAGCAAAGGACAATTTGGCTGCTTGATCTGCAAGGCCGGGCTGGGAGCTTTGGGAGTGACGCGAGCTCCTAGTCTGAAAACCAAAGAGGTATGGAAATTACTGAAGAACCTATGACAATTTACACATTTCCTACATAAACAACTACATTATTCACAAATAGTTAGGTATATTGGTTTGTGGGTGAAGTTTCAAGATGATCCTAAAATGCCCTGTAACCTTTTCAGATGAATTTCTGTGAACTTACCTAAACTTTTGAATGCACATATCCAACTGTTGAATGTTTAGTACTTTTTGCACAACTTGTTCTCCAATAAGGAGCTTAATGGCAAAATTCACAACAGGTGTTTGATCCATGAATCGCCTAATAAATTTCAGGGTTCAATTAAAATTGGTATTTAAACAACCCTCCTCATGCTGTTCACATTTTGACATCATGAATGAGACCACGATGATACCTAACAATTGATCAACAGTAGCTCACCATAGCGAGGCTTGAAGCAGAATGTTCTCAGAGGGACATGGCCACTGAGCTTAAAGTGTCACAGTGTGTCATCAACAGGTTACAACAGAGATACAAAGAGACTGGAAGAGTCCCAGAAAGGCATAAAAGTTGATATTCTCTCTCCACATTCCACACTGATGACTGCTTCATTGTGAACAATGCCCTTAAGATCTGAATGATAAATGCCACAGGCGTGACACACAAGCCTTAAGCCCACTTTACACGTTGCAATTAGTTGTACAATCGCATTTGCGATGTGACACGCCCAGGTTGCATACGGGATCTATGAGATTTCACGTTGGTCGTTCATTTGCTGTCACACGAGCGTTAGTAGTCTATGTTAAATTGGTCAATTGTGTGTGCGATCCTTTAGATCATGTGTTCTGTGACGTATGCATTGGGCACCTTTTTTTTTTTTTTTATTTATTGACTTGCCAAGCGTGTGTAATGCGTGTGTAATGTGGGATGCGTTTTTACTATGTCATCTGCCATTCAGCTCTGCTACATGGCCGCTAACAGCAGACACAGACAGCCATGTAGCAGAGCT
Organism: Anomaloglossus baeobatrachus; assembly: GCF_048569485.1. Classification (NCBI taxonomy): domain Eukaryota; kingdom Metazoa; phylum Chordata; class Amphibia; order Anura; family Aromobatidae; genus Anomaloglossus; species Anomaloglossus baeobatrachus. The sequence continues at coordinate 386,430,345 of NC_134357.1, forward strand.
GAATGGCAGATGACAGCAGACACAGACAGAGCCGCACTGTCAGAATGAACTCGGGTGAACTTCACCCGACTTCATTGTGATGCTGCGGCTCTGTCTGTGTCGCGCCCTGATTAGCGGTCACCAGTGAAGACTCACCGGTGACCGCTAATCCCCTGAGTAACTGAAGTTACCAGCCCTCTCTCATACTCACCAATCCCCGATCCCTGGCGCTGCACGGCTTTCTCACTGCTCCGGCGGCTTTTACTGTTTTGAAAAAGCCGGCCGCCCATTAAACAATTTCGTATTCCCTGCTTTCCCCGCCCACCGGCGCCTATGATTGGTTACAGTGAGACACGCCCCCACTCTGAGTGACAGGTGTCACACTGCACCCAATCACAGCAGCCGGTGGGCGTGTCTATACTGTGTAGTGAAATAAATAATTAAATAATTAAAAAAAACGGCGTGCGGTTCCCCCCATTTTTAAAACCAGCCAGATAAAGCCATACGGCTGAAGGCTGGTATTCTCAGGATGGGGAGCTCCACGTTATGGGGAGCCCCCCAGCCTAACAATATCAGCCAACAGCCGCCCAGAATTGCCGCATACATTATATGCGACAGTTCTGGGACTGTACCCGGCTCTTCCCGATTTGCCCTGGTGCGTTGGCAAATCGGGGTAATAAGGAGTTATTGGCAGCCCATAGCTGCCAATAAGTCCTAGATTAATCATGTCAGGCGTCTATGAGACACCCTCCATGATTAATCTGTAAGTTACAGTAAATAAACACACACACCCGAAAAAATCCTTTATTAGAAATAAAAACACACACATATACCCTGGTTCACCACTTTAATCAGCCCCAAAAAGCCCTCCTTGTCCGGCGTAATCCAGGATGATCCAGCGTCGCATCCAGCGCTGCTGCATGGAGGTGACCGGAGCCGCAGCAGACACAGCCGCTCCGGTCACCTCCATGCAGCAAATGAACACAGCCGCGCGATCAGCTGCTGTCACTGAGGTTACCCGCGGCCACCGGTGGATGCAGCGGTGGCCGCGGGTAACCTCAGTGACAGCAGCTGATCGCGCGGCTGTGTTCATTTGCTGCATGGAGGTGACCGGAGCGGCTGTGTCTGCTGCAGCTCCTGTCACCTCCATGCAGCTGCGGTGGAAGCGACGCTGGATCATCCTGGATTACGCCGGACAAGGAGGGCTTTTTGGGGCTGATTAAAGTGGTGAACCAGGGTATATGTGTGTGTTTTTATTTCTAATAAAGGATTTTTTCGGGTGTGTGTTTATTTACTGTAACTTACAGATTAATCATGGAAGGTGTCTCATAGACGCCTGACATGATTAATCTAGGACTTATGGGCAGCTATGGGCTGCCAATAACTCCTTATTACCCCGATTTGCCAACGCACCAGGGTAAATCGGGAAGAGCCGGGTACAGTCCCAGAACTGTCGCATCTAATGTATGCGGCAATTCTGGGCGGCTGTTGGCTGATATTGTTAGGGTGGGGGGCTCCCCATAACGTGGAGCTCCCCATCCTGAGAATACCAGCCTTCAGCCGTATGGCTTTATCTGGCTGGTTTTAAAAATGGGGGGAACCGCACACCGTTTTTTTTAATTATTTATTTCACTACACAGTATAGACACGCCCACCGGCTGCTGTGATTGGGTGCAGTGTGACACCTGTCACTCAGAGTGGGGGCGTGTCTCACTGTAACCAATCATAGGCGCTGGTGGGCGGGGAAAGCAGGGAATAGGAGATTGTTTAATGGGCGGCCGGCTTTTTCAAAACAGTAAAAGCCGCCGGAGCAGTGTGAATGCCGTGCAGCGCCAGGGATCGGGGATCGGTGAGTATATGAGAGAGGGGGATAGACTGACATAGACAGAGAGTGAGGGACAGAGATAGTGACCGACTGACAGAGATTAGTGCATGACAGACATTGTGAGGCGCTTCAGAACGCAGCTTTTCAGCTGCGCTCTGAAGCAGACCTTTTTTACGCTGCGGTGCAGAGCGCACACCTGCGCACATAGCATCAGACAACAAAATCGTATGAGGGATGTCACACGTTACAATTGACTAGGTTCTTGCAACAAAACGCTCAATTCTAGAGAATGATACGATGTGTTTGCGATCAACGGTTTTGCGTTCAATCCTGATCGCATGTAGCTGTCACACGCAGATACGTCACAAACGATGCCGGATGTGCGTCACTTACAACTTGACCCCAACGACGGATTGTGAGATATATTGAAGCGTGTGTAGCGGGCTTTAGGATCGCATCATTAAGAAACGGCTGCTGGAGACTGAGGTACCTCAAATGTAGTGGCCTGGACATTCTCCAGACCTGAATCCCAAAGAAAGCCCATGGCATCAGCTGAGTCACTGTGTAGAGGCTGGTAACTCTGTACCCCAGAACATCAATGACCGAAGGGCCCCCCTTCAAGATGAGTGGGATGCCATGTCTCAGCAGACAGTAGCTCCACTTGTGAACAGCATATGTCATTGTCAAGCTGTAATTGATGCTCAAAGCCACATGATTAGTTATTAAGAGATTGATATTTTGGGGGAGGTATACCCACCCCTGTTGTTGGCTTTTGTTTCAATAAATTGATTGAGATAAGGAAATCACCATTGCATGCTTCTACTTAATTGCCCTAATTTCATGATAAAATTTCACTGTAGCGTGAAATTTTTACATTTTCTATAAATGTCACCCAAAAGCCAAATACTACTAACTTATTGTGAGCAGTGTAAGTTTTGCTACTACCCACTTAACTTTCAATAACCATGAATTGTCACTTTTAGTTAGGGGTTTGTGCCCTCAAATTGCCAAAACTTGTGTTTTTTGAACATAGGTAGAACTGCATGGTGCACTTTTCTATGAGATTTATATACAATTAGGTGTTGATTTTGAGAACTTGTATTGCAGGCATAATTGGTACATGAATATGTCTTATTGTTTACACTTCAAAAGAGAATCCAATAATTCGCCACTGGAGATGGGCGAACACTAAAATGCTCGGGTGCTCGTTACTAGACCTAAGCAAGTCAGATGCTCTGAAAGGGCTCATCTTGGGTAATGAATATAATGTAAGTCAACGGTTGGGCAGTTTGGTTCTGATGCTCGATTGAGTACCAAGAAGTTACGAGCACACTCACCCATCATTACTCGCCATGTTTTTGCTATTCTGACTGTGCTATTTCTTTACAATTGATTTTATTTCACCTGATACAGTGATGCCTACAAGAACAGGCAGCAACTGAGCAAGAATAGAAGGTTAAATGGCTAAAACCTGTAGCACCTTATTGGATCTTATAAAGGTAAGTTTACATAGACAAAAATAATACAGGATGAAGATACACAGCACACTGACAACCAGGTAAGAGAATTATAAGGTGGGATGGGTATAGGAAATGGACTGCAAATGAAATAAGTCAGAACAGCATGAAGTCTGGTGGTAAGAGGCAACGATCAACCCAGAGATATAACATATACTATCAGCTGTAAGGATTGCAATTTATTAATAGTTACATCTTCCTCTCCCTTTGTAGGCCTTGACTTTACTCCAGTATTAATGTTCTGCTACAGCAAACGTCATTAGGCTATGTCACCGAACATAGAAGCCCCAAGGTTCCCATCTTAAGAAGAACTTGTTAAACCATCGTCTACTAGGGATAAAGTGTAAATATTTCAATACATTTCAGAGACAAGCAATGTGCTGTAGGCTACAAGGAGCACTTCTGCATTTCTAAACGAGCCATAAAAACTGTGACAGGTTTTCTCATCTACCTAGTATATAGTATACAATATCGCTAAATTAATCTACTGCATCAGGGAATAGAATGGGAGTTGTAAGAAAATATCCATAAAACAGCACAGATTGTGCAGGTTACAGACTCATATAATATCTATTAAATATTAATTAAGCCACCATACACATTAAATAGATGCAGGCGAATGATCATTTGGTTGACTGCTATCTCTCCCAACTTGCCCATACACAGTAACGCCTAGCAGCGCTCCGGTGTTCTCTATAATAGAACCGCTATCAGACTCCTCCAGTGGTGGCTTACCTCCCGGAATACAATGGGAGCACCTCAACTTCATGTGTTGGAAGCGATTTGGGAGGCTCCATACACAGTAGTAGTGAACCCTAAGGCCCGTTTCACACGTCAGTGAAAAACACAGACGTTTTTCACTGGCGTGTAAAACACGCACATGTCCCTGCGTGTGCCGTGAATCACGGCACACGTGGGTTGTCTAAGTGCAATCAGGGCTCCGTTCTCCGTGGCCCGTGATTGCACTTAGAGATTCACTCACCTGCGCCCGCTCCCGCTGTCCATGGTGCTGATCGCTCCCGCGGTGCAGCATCCGGCCGGCGCTGACCCCTGCAGCAGCTGCTTCCGGGTTGGCTGTGTCGCGCATAATGAATATGCGCGACAGTAATCAGCCGGCTTAGAAGCAGCAGGGAGAACGGGCTGCAGAGGACATCGCTGGACGCCGGGTGAGTTAAAATGTTTTTTTATTTTAAAAGCACGTTTTTTTCTGGCAC